>NW_024396879.1:0-33366 GCF_004115215.2 Ornithorhynchus anatinus
CAGGCCGCGAGCAGAGGTTTAGCCGGGAGAAAAGATCAGGACGGAAGCAAAGGGGCCGGGCCCGGGCAGACGAGGTTTAACCGGGAGCAGAGGTTTTAGCCGGGAGAAAAGATCATGGCCTGGAGCAAAGGGCAGACCCGAAGAAAAGCAGGGGCCTGGGAGCAAAGGTCAGGGCCCGCAGAAAAGGGTTAATCCGGAAAGACAAATGTCCAGGTCGGGAGCACAGGTCAGGCCGCGAGCAGAGGTTTAGCCGGGAGAAAAGATCAGGCCGGGAGCAAAGGGCGGGCCGGGACCAGAGGTTTAGCTGGGAGCAGACGTTTGGCTGGGAGAACAATCAGGCCGGGAGCAAAGGGCGGGCCGGGAGCAGAGGTTTAACGGGGAGCAGAGGTTTAGCCGGGAGAAAAAGATCAGGCCGGGAACAAAGCAGACCGGGAGCAGAGGTTTTAACTAGGAGCAGTCGTTTAGCCGGGAGAAAAGATCAGGCCGGGAGCAAAGGGTGGGCCTGGAGCAGAGGTTTAACCGGGAGCAGTGGTTTAGCCGGGAGAAAAGATCAGGCCGGGAGCAAAGAGCGAGCCGGGAGCAGACGTTTGGGCGGGAGAAAAGATCAGGCCGGGAGCAAAGGGCGGGCCGGGAAGCGAGGTTTAACAGGGAGCAGAGGTTTAGCCGGGAGAAAATATCAGGCCAGGAGCAAAGGGAAACCCGCAGACAAGGTGGGGCCGGGAGCAAAGGTCAGGCCTGCAGAAAAGGTTAATCCAGAAGAATAAGGTCAGGTCGGGAGCACAGGTCAGGCCGCGAGCAGAGGTTTAGCTGGGAGAAAAGATCAGGCCGGGAGCAAAGGGCGGGCCGGGAGCAGAGCTTTAACCGGGAGCAGAGGTTTAGCCGGGAGAAAAGATCAGGCCGGGAGCAAAGAGCGAGCCGGGAGCAGACGTTTGGGCGGAAGAAAAGATCAGGCCGGGAGCAAAGGGCGGGCCGGGAAGCGAGGTTTAACCGGGAGCAGAGGTTTAGCCGGGAGAAAATATCAGGCCGGGAGCAAAGGGAAGCCCGCAGACAAGGTGGGGCCGGGAGCAAAGGTCAGGCCCGCAGAAAAGGTTAATCCAGAAGAATAAGGTCAGGTCGGGAGCACAGGTCAGGCCGCGAGCAGAGGTTTTTGCCGGAGAAAGATCAGGCCGGGAAGCAAGGGCGGACCGGGAGCTGAGGTTTAACCGGAGAGAGCTTTAGCCGGAAGAAGAGATCAGGAAGTGAGCAAAGGGCGGGCCCGTTTCAGAGGCTTTAACCGGGGAGCAGAGGTTTAGCCGGGAGAAAAGATCAGGCCGGAGCAAAGTGTGGGCCGGGATCAGAGAATTTAACCAGGAGCAGAGTTTTAGCCGGGCGAGAAAAGATCAGGCCGGTAAGCAAAGGAGACCCACAGAAAAGTGGGGCCGGAAGCAAAGTTCAGGCCCACAGAAAAAGGTTAATCCAGAAGAAATAGGTCAGGTCATGGAACACAGGTCAGGCCGCGAGCAGAGGGTTTAAGCCGGGAGAAAAGATCAGGGCGGAACGCAAAGGGCGGGCCGGGAGCAGAGGTTAACCCGAGAGCAGAGGCTTTAGCCAGGAGAAAGATCAGGCTGGAGCAAAGGGCAGACCCCGAAGAAAAGGAGGGGCCGGGAGCAAAGGTCAGGGCCCGCAAGAAAAAGTTAATCCGGAAGAAAAGGTCAGGTCGGGAGCAGGTCAGGCCGCTGAGCAAGGGTTAAGCCGGGAGAAAAGATCAGGGGCCGGGAGCACAAGGGCGGGCCGGGGAACCAGGAGGTTAGCCTGGGAGCAGACGTTTGGCTGGGAGAACAATCAGGGCGGGAGCAAAGGGCGGGCCGGGAGCAGAGGTTTAACCGGGAGCAGAGGTTTAGCCGGGAGAAAAGATCAGGCCGGGAACAAAGGGCAGACCTGGAGCAGAGGTTTAACCAGGAGCAGTGGTTTAGCCGGGAGAAAAGATCAGGCCGGGAGCAAAGGGTGGGCCTGGAGCAGAGGTTTAACCGGGAGCAGTGGTTTAGCCGGGAGAAAAGATCAGGCCGGGAACAAAGGGCGGGCCGGGGGCAGAGGTTTAAACAGGAGCAGAGGTTTAGCCGGGAGAAAAGATCAGGCTGGGAGGAATGGGTGGGCCGGGGGTAGAGGTATAGCCGGGAGAAGACGTTTGGCCGGGAGAAAAGATCAGGCCGGGAGCAAAGGGTAGATCCGCAGAAGAGGTTTAGCTGAGAGAAAATGTCAGGCCGGGAGCAGAGCTCTGGCCGGGAGAAAAGGTGGGGCCCGGAGCAAAGGTCCCGCCGGGAGCAGAGCCCAGACCCGCCGAAAAGGTCAGCCCGGAAGAAAAGGGTCGGGCCGGAGGAAAAGGTTTGGCCGGCAGAAAAGATCAGACCGGGAGCAAAGGTCGCGCCGGGAGCAGAGGCCAGACCCGCCAAAAAGGTCAGGCCGGAAGAAAAACGTCGGGCCGGAGGAAAAGGTCTGGCCGGGAGCAGAGGTTTGGCTGGGAGAAAAGATCAGGAAAGGGAGCTAAGGGCGGGCCGGGAGCAGAGGTTTAACCAGGTACAGAGGTTTAGCTGGGAAAAAAATCAGGCCGGGAGCAAAGGGCGGGCCGGGAGCAGAGGTTCAACCGGGAGCAGAGGTTTAGCCGGGAGAAAAGATCATGCCGGGAGGAAAGGGCGGGCCGGGAGCAGAGGTTTAACCGGGAGCAGAGGTTTAGCCAGGAGAAAAGATCAGGCCGGGAGCAAAGGGCGGGCCGGGAGCAGAGGTTTAGCCGGGAGCAGACGTTTGGCCGGGAGAAAAGATCAGGCCGGGAGCAAAGGGATACCCGCAGACAAGGTGGGGCCGGGAGGAAAGGTCAGGCCCGCAGAAAGGTTAATCCAGAAGAAAAAGGTCAGGTCTGGAGCACAGGTCAGGCCGCGGGCAGAGGTTTAGCCGGGAGAAAAGATCAGGCCGGTAGCAAAGGGCGGGCCGGGGGCAGAGGTTTAACCGGGAGCAGAGGTTTAGCCGGGAGAAAAGATCAGGCCGGGAGCAAAGGGCGGGCCGGGGGCAGAGGTTTAAACCGGGAGCTGAAAGTTTAACCGGGAGAAAAGATCAGGCCTGGAGCAAAGGGCAGACCCGCAGAAAAGGTGGGGCCGGGAGCACAGGTAGAACCCACAGAAACAGGTTTAGCTGAGAGAAAAGGTTCAGGCCGGGAAGCAGAGCTCTGGCCAGGAGAAAAGGCGGGGCCGGGAGCAAAGGTCGCGCCAGGAGCAGAGCTCAGACCCGCCGAAAAGTTCATGCTGGTAGAGAAAGGTCGGGCCGGTAGGAAAAGGTTTGCCGGGAGAAAAGATCAGACCAGGAGCAAATGCGCACCGGGAGGCAGAGGCCAGACCCCCCGAAAATGATAGGCCGGAAGAAAAAGGTCTTGCGGAGGAAAAGGTCTGGCCGCGAGCAGGAGGTTTGGCCGGGAGAAAAGATCAGGCCGGAGCAAAGGGCGGCCGGGAACAGAGGTTAACCGGGAGCAGAGGTTGAGCGAGCAGAAAAGATCAGGCCGGGAGCAAAGGGCAGACCCGCCGAAAAGGTGGGGCCGGGAGCAAAGGTCAGACCGGCAGAACAGGTTTAGCTGAGAGAAAAGGTCAGGCCGGGAGCAGAGGTTTGGCCGGGAGAAAGGTGGGGCCGGGAGCAAAGGGCAGGGCGGGAGCAAAGGTCAGACGCGCAGAAAAGGTCCGGCCGGGAGCTCAGGACCGACGGGGAACAAAGGTGGGGCAAGCTGGGGAGCCAGCGGAGGAGAGGGAGCCCGGGGAGGGCAGGGGCCAAGACGAGCCGGGGGGCAAGGGGAGGAGGACGGGAGCCCAGAGGAAGCCGGGGGGGGTGGGGGGAGCCCGGGGAGGCCGGCAGCCGAAAGGGGTGGCCGCGGCCAGGGCCGAGGGGGAGGGCCGGGGCCGAGGGCAGCGGGCGCTCCGGGAAGACCGGAGGCCGGGGACCAAGCGGAGGCCAGGCAGACGGTGGGGTCGAGCCCAAGACCAGGCGATGGAGGACAAGGGGGGCGGCGAGAGGGGAAAGGGGGGCGCGAGGGGCCAAAGGGCAAGGCCGCGACAAGCGGGGCGGGCCGAACAGCCGGCGGGAGGGTGGCAAAGGGGAGCCTGGGTCAAAGGGACGGGCCGTAGCCGCTGGGAGGAGGCCCCGACAAGGGCTGGGGGACACGAGGGAAACGGCGCCGGGCCGGGGCCAAGGGGGCGCCTCGGGCCAGAAGGGAGGGCGCGCAGAGCCAGGCCAGGCCAGGTCAGGCCAGGCCAGGCCAGGCCAGGCCAGGGGGAGAGAGCCGGGCCGAGGGCAAGACGGGAGGGCCAAAGATGGGCAAAAGCGGGGGAAGACCGGGCCGTCACTTGGGAGGCCGCGGGGCCGGAGAGTCCAAAGCCGGAAGAAGAAGATGAAGAAGAAAAAGAAGAAGAAGAAGAAGAAAAAGAAGAAGAAAAAAAGGAGAAGAAGAAGCAGAAGAATCCTCCTCCGCTTGCTCCTCCTCCTCCTCCTCGTCCTACGCATCCAGCTGTTCGCGGCAAGTAGGGGGGCCGGCTGGTGCGGCGGGGCCTGGCGGATCCTGACCCGGCGCCGGCGGCGACGACGGTGAGGGCGACTCGGAGTGTCCAGGGCCACCCGTCCCCGACTCACGTGCAGGTGCTCTCCATCTTCTCCCACTAAGGTCGGGGAGGCCCCGCCGACGGGCGGGCAACAGCCTCCAGCGTGGGGCCCGGGCGGGCCGGGGCGGCGCCGCCGGCAGGCCCCACCGCGGTTCGGGCCTGGCAGGGCAAGAGAAACAAAGGCCAGAGTGAGTGAGCCAGCCAACCAGCCTGCCAGCTCCCACCTCCGGCCGAGCTGCGGGGCCCCTGCCCGCCCGCCAGCACTCCCTGGCGGCCGCGGTTCCGTGGCCCAGGCCCCGCGACGTCCGTGACCATCAGCCGTCCCTGCCCCACCCGTCCCGCCCGCCCCCAGCCCGGGAAGGGGGCCAGCTGGGCCGGGGAGCGGCAGGGTCTCCTCGGGGGCCGGGACCGGGCTGGGGCAAGGAGGGGGGCGGGGGTTGCGGTGCTGGGGCCTGTCCCCAGCCGAGCGGACCGGACTGGCCGGCCGCAAGGAGCCCGGACCCCCAGGGTCTTGGGAGGGGCCTGCGTCTCAGCCCTCGGCTTCCCCCGCCAACACTCACCCGGGCAGACACACCCCCTCCAGCCTCCCCCCCGCAGCCTGGGGTGGCCGCGAAGCGGCCACACAGGGAGAGGGCCGAGGCAGCAGGGGCATCGGACCCCGGGAGAACAGCGACGAGCCTCCAAGGCCGGGAGCGGCACAGGGCAACCGATGGGGGCCGACAGGGGCCCCATAATGGGGCGGCGCCCTGTCCGCCACAGCACACAAGTGGTGGGGGGGGGGGGCTGGGCCCATGGGGAGAAAAGATCAGGCCGGGAGCAAAGGGCGGGCCGGGAGCAGAGGTTTAACCGGGAGCAGAGGTTTAGCCGGGAGAAAAGATCAGGCCGGGAGCAAAGGGCGGGCCGGGAACCGAGGTTTAACCGGGAGCAGAGGTTTAGCCGGGAGAAAATATCAGGCCGGGAGCAAAGGGAAACCCGCAGACAAGGTGGGGCCGGGAGCAAAGGTCAGGCCCGCAGAAAAGGTTAATCCAGAAGAATAAGGTCAGGTCGGGAGCACAGGTCAGTCCGCGAGCAGAGGTTTAGCCAGGAGAAAAGATCAGGCCGGGAGCAAAGGGCGGGCTGGGAGCAGATGTTTAACCAGGAGCAGAGGTTTAGCCGGGAGAAAAAAATCAGGCCGGGAGCAAAGGGCGGGCCGGGAGCAGAGGTTTAACCAGGAGCAGAGTTTTGGCCGGGAGCAAAGATCATGCCTGTAGCAAAGGGAGACCCGCAGAAAAGGTGGGGCCGGGAGCAAAGGTCAGGCCCGCAGAAAAGGTGAATCCAGAAGAAAAGGTCAGGTCGGGAGCACAGGTCAGGCCGCGAGCAGAGGTTTAGCTGGGAGAAAAGATCAGGCCGGGAGCAAAGGGCGGGCCGGGAGCAGATGTTTAACCGGGAGCAGAGGTTTAGCCGGGAGAAAAGATCAGGCCGGGAGCAAAGGGCGGGCCGGGATCAGAGGTTTAGCCGGGAGAGGACGTTTGGGTGGGAGAAAAGATCAGACCGGGAACAAAGGGCAGGCCGGGCGCAGAGGTTTAACCGGGAGCAGAGGATTAGCCGGGAGAAAAGATCAGGCCGGGAGCAAAGGGAGACCCGCACAAAAGATGGGGCCTGGAGCAAAGGTCAGGCCCGCAGAAAAGGTTAATGCAGAAGAAAAATGTCAGGTCGAGATCACAGGTCAGGCCGCGAGCAGAGGTTTTGATGGGAGAAAAGATCAGGCCGGGAGCAAAGGGCGGGACGGGAGCAGAGGTTTAACCGGGAGCAGAGGTTTAGCCGGGAGAAAAGATAAGGTCGGGAGGAAAGGTCATGCCCGCAGAAAAGGTTAATCCAGAAGAAAAAGGTCAGGTCTGGAGCACAGGTCAGGCCGTGAGCAAAGGTTTAGCTGGGAGAAAAGATCAGGCCGGGAGCAAAGGGCGGGCTGGGAGCAGAGGTTTAACCGGGAGCAGAGGTTTAGCCGCTAGAAAAGATCAGGCCGGGGGGAAAGGGCGGGCCGGGAACCGAGGTTTAACCGGGAGCAGAGGATTCGCCGGGAGAAAATATCAGGCCGGGAGCAAAGGGAAACCCGCAGACAAGGTGGGGCCAGGAGCAAAGATCAGGCCCACAGAAAAGGTTAATCCAGAAGAATAAGGTCAGGTCGGGAGCACAGGTCAGGCCGCGAGCAGAGGTTTAGCCGGGAGAAAAGATCAGACCGGGAGCAAAGGGCGGGCCGGGAGCAGAGGTTTAACCGGAAGCAGAGTTTTAGCCGGGAGAAAAGATCAGGCCGGGAGCAAAGGGTCGGCTGGGAGCAGATGTTTAACCGGGAGCAGAGGTTTAGCCGGGAGAAAAAATCAGGTCGGGAGCAAATGGTGGGCCGCGAGCAGAGGTTTAACCAGGAGCAGAGTTTTGGCCGGGAGAAAAGATCAGGCCGAGAGCAAAGGGAAACCCGCAGACAAGGTGGGGCCGGGAGCAAAGATCAGGCCCGCAGAAAAGGTTAATCCAGAAGAATAAGGTCAGGTCGGGAGCACAGGTCAGGCCGCGAGCAGAGTTTAGCCGGGAGAAAAGATCAGGCTGGGGCAAAGGGCGGGCCGGGAGCAGAGGTTTAACCGGGAGCAGATGTTTAGCCGGGAGAAAAGATCAGGCCCGGGAGCAAAGGGCGGGCCGGGAGCAGAGGTTTAACTGGGAGCAGAGGTTTAGCCGGGAGAAAAGATCAGGCCAGAAGCAAAGGGTGGGCTGGGAGCACATGTTTAACCGGGAGCAGAGGTTTAGCCGGGAGAAAAAATCAGGCCGGGAGCAAAGGGTGGGCCGGGAGCAGAGGTTTAACTAGGAGCAGAGTTTTGGCCGGGAGCAAAGATCAGGCCTGTAGGAAAGGGAGACCCGCAGAAAAGGTGGGGCCGGGAGCAAAGTTCAGGCCAGCAGAAAAGGTGAATCCAGAAAAAAAAGGTCAGGTCTGGAGCACAGGTCAGGCCGTGAGCAGAGGTTTAGCCGGGAGAAAAGATCAGGCCGGGAGCAAAGGGCGGGTTGGGAGCAGAGGTTTATCCGGGAGCAGAGGTTTAGCCACTAGAAAAGATCAGGCCGGGAGCAAAGGGCGGGCCGGGAGCAGAGGTTTAACCGGGAGCAGATGTTTAGCCAGGAAAAAAGATCAGGCCGGGAGCAAAGGGCGGGCCCGGAGCAGAGGTTTAACCGGGAGCAGAGGTTTAGCCGGGAGAAAAGATCAGGCCGGGAGCAAAGGGCGGGCCAGGAGCAGAGGTTTAACCGGGAGCAGAGGTTTAGCCGGAAGAAAAGATCAGGCCGGGAGCAAAGGGCGGGCCGGGATCAGAGGTTTAGCCGGGAGAGGACGTTTGGGTGGGAGAAAAGATCAGACCGGGAACAAAGGGCAGGCCGGGCGCAGAGGTTTAACCGGGAGCAGAGGATTAGCCGGGAGAAAATATCAGGCCGGGAGCAAAGGGAGACCCGCAGAAAAGATGGGGCCTGGAGCAAAGGTCAGGCCCGCAGAAAAGGTTAATGCAGAAGAAAAATGTCAGGTCGAGAGCACAGGTCAGGCCGCGAGCAGAGGTTTTGATGGGAGAAAAGATCAGGCCGGGAGAAAAGGGCGGGCCGGGAGCAGAGGTTTAACCGGGAGCAGAGGTTTAGCCGGGAGAAAGATCAGGTCGGGAGGAAAGGTCATACCCGCAGAAAAGGTTAATCCAGAAGTAAAAGGTCAGGTCTGGAGTACAGGTCAGGCCGCGAGCAGAGGTTTAGCCGGGAGAAAAGATCAGGCCGGGAGCCAAGGGCGGGCCGGGAGCAGAGGTTTAACCGGGAGCAGAGGTTTAGCCGGGAGAAAAGATCAGGCCGGGAGCAAAGGGCGGGCCGGGAGCAGAGGTTTAACCGGGAGCAGCGTTTTAGCTGGGAGAAAAGATCAGGCCGGGAGCAAAGGTCAGGCCCGCAGAAAAGGTGAATCCGGAAGAAAAAGGTCAGGTCGTGAGCACAGGTCAGGCGGCGGGCAGAGGTTTAGCCGGGAGAAAAGGTCAGACTGGGAGCAAAGGGAGGGCCGGGAGCAGAGGTTTTGCTGGGAGCAGACGTTTGGCCGGGAGAAAAGATCAGGCCTGGAGCAAAGGGTGGGCCAGGAGCAGAGGTTTAGGCGGAAGCAGACGTTTGGCCGGGAGAAAAGATCAGGCCGGTAGCAAAGGGAGACCCGCAGAAAAGGTGGGGCCGGGAGCAAAGTTCAGGCCCGCAGAAAAGGTGAATCCAGAAAAAAAAGGTCAGGTCTGGAGCACAGGTCAGGCCGTGAGCAGAGGTTTAGACGGGAGAAAAGATCAGGCCGGGAGGAAAGGGCGGGCCGGGAACCGAGGTTTAACCGGGAGCAGAGGATTCGCCGGGAGAAAATATCAGGCCGGGAGCAAAGGGAAACCCGCAGACAAGGTGGGGCCAGGAGCAAAGGTCAGGCCCACAGAAAAGGTTAATCCGGAAGAATAAGGTCAGGTCAGGAGCACAGGTCAGGCCGCGAGCAGAGGTTTAGCCGGGAGAAAAGATCAGACCGGGAGCAAAGGGCGGGCCGGGAGCAGAGGTTTAACCGGGAGCAGAGTTTTAGCCGGGAGAAAAGATTAGGCCGGGAGCAAAGGGTGGGCTGGGAGCAGATGTTTAACTGGGAGCAGAGGTTTAGCCGGGAGAAAAAATCAGGCCGGGAGCAAAGAGTGGGCCGCGAGCAGAGGTTTAACCAGGAGCAGAGTTTTGGCCGGGAGAAAAGATCAGGCCTGTAGGAAAGGGAGACCCGCAGAAAAGTTGGGGCCGGGAGCAAAGTTCAGGCCCGCAGAAAAGGTGAATCCAGAAGAAAAAGTTCAGGTCGGGAGCACAGGTCAGGCCGCGAGCAGAGGTTTAGCTGGGAGAAAAGATCAGACCGGGAGCAAAGGTCAGGCCCGCAGAAAAGGTTAATCCGGAAGAAAAAGGTCAGGTCGGGAGCACAGGTCAGGCCGCGGGCAGAGGTTTTGATGGGAGAAAAGATCAGGCCGGGAGCAAAGGGCGGGCCGGGAGCAGAGGTTTAACCGGGAGCAGAGGTTTAGCCGGGAGAAAAGATCAGGTCGGGAGGAAAGGTCATGCCCGCAGAAAAGGTTAATCCAGAAGAAAAAGGTCAGGTCTGGAGTACAGGTCAGGCCGCGAGCAGAGGTTAGCCGGGAGAAAAGATCAGGCCGGGAGCCAAGGGCGGGCCGGGAGCAGAGGTTTAACCGGGAGCAGAGGTTTAGCCGGGAGAAAAGGTCAGACTGGGAGCAAAGGGCGGGCCGGGACCAGAGGTTTAACCGGGAGCAGCGTTTTAGCCGGGAGAAAATATCAGGCCGGGTGCAAAGGTCAGGCCCGCAGAAAAGGTGAATCCGGAAGAAAAAGGTCAGGTCGTGAGCACAGGTCAGGCGGCGGGCAGAGGTTTAGCCGGGAGAAAAGGTCAGACTGGGAGTAAAGGGAGGGCCGGGAGCAGAGGTTTTGCTGGGAGCAGACGTTTGGCCGGGAGAAAAGATCAGGCCGGGAGCAAAGGGCGGGCCAGGAGCAGAGGTTTAGGCGGAAGCAGACGTTTGGCCGGGTGAAAAGATCAGGCCGGTAGCAAAGGGAGACCCGCAGAAAAGGTGGGGCCGGGAGCAAAGTTCAGGCCCACAGAAAAGGTGAATCCAGAAAAAAACGGTCAGGTTTGGAGCACAGGTCAGGCCACGAGCAGAGGTTTAGCTGGGAGAAAAGATAAGGCCGGGAGCAAAGGGCGGGCTGGGAGCAGAGGTTAACCGGGAGCAGATGTTTAGCCGGGAAAAAAGATCAGGCCGGGAACAAAGGGCGAGCCAGGAGCAGAGGTTTAACGGGGAGCAGAGGTTTAGCCGGAAGAAAAGATCAGGCCGGGAGCAAAGGGAAGGCCGGGAGCAGAGGTTTAACCGAGAGCAGAGTTTTAGCCGGGAGAAAAGATCAGGCCGGGAGCAAAGGTCAGGCCCGCAGAAAAGGTGAATCCAGAAGAAAAAGGTCAGGTCGGGAGCACAGGTCAGGCCGCGGGCAGAGGTTTAGCCGGGAGAAAAGGTCAGACTGGGAGCAAAGGGCGGGCTGGGAGCAGAGGTTTTGCCGGGAGCAGACGTTTGGCTGGGAGAAAAAATCAGGCCGGGAGCAAAGGGCGGGCAGGGAGCAGAGGTTTAACCGGGAGCAGAGGTGTAGCCAGGAGAAAAGATCAGGCCGGGAACAAAGGGTGGGCCGGGAGCAGAGGTTTAACCGGGAGCAGATGTTTAGCCGGGAGAAAAGATCAGGCCGGGAGCAAAGGGCGGGCCGGGAGCAAAGGTTTAACCGGGAGCAGAGGTTTAGCCGGGAGAAAAGATCAGGCCGGGAGCAAAGGGCGGGCTGGGAGCAGAGGTTTAACCGGGAGCAGAGGTTTAGCCGCTAGAAAAGATCAGGCCGGGAGCAAAGGGCGGGCCGGGAGCAGAGGTTTAACCAGGAGCAGATGTTTAGCCGGGAAAAAAGATCAGGCCGGGAGCAAAGGGCGGGCCCGGAGCAGAGGTTTAACCGGGAGCAGAGGTTTAGCCGGGAGAAAAGATCAGGCCCGGAGCAAAGGGCAGACCCGCAGAAAAGGTGGGGCCGGGAGCACAGGTTAGACCCACAGAACAGGTTTAGCTGAGAGAAAAGGTCAGCCTGGGAGCAGAGCTCTGGCCAGGATTAAAGGCGGGGCCGGGAGCAAAGGTCGCGCCGGGAGCAGAGCTCAGACCCGCCGAAAAGTTCAGGCTTGAAGGGAAAGGTCGGGCCGGAGGAAAAGGTTTGGCCAGGAGAAAAGATCAGACCAGGAGCAAATGCGCACTGGGAGCAGAGGCCAGACCCCCCGAAAAGGTCAGGCCGGAAGAAAAAGGTCGGGCGGAGGAAAAGGTCTGGTCGCGAGCAGAGGTTTGGCCGGGAGAAAAGATCAGGCCGGGAGCAAAGGTAGACCCGCAGACAAGGTGGGGCCGGGAGCAAAGGTCAGGCCCGCAGAAAAGGTGAATCCAGAAGAAAAAGGTCAGGTTGGGAGCACAGGTCAGGCCGCGAGCAGTGGTTTAGCCAGGAGAAAAGAGCAGGGCGGGAGCAAAGGGCGGGCCGGGACCAGAGGTTTAACCGGGAGCAGAGTTTTAGCCGGGAGAAGAGATCAGGCCGGGAGCAAAGGGCGGGCCGGGAGCAGAGGTTTAACTGGGAGCAGAGGTTTAGCCGGGAGAAAAGATCAGGCCGGGAGCAAAGGGCGGGCTGGGAACAGAGGTTTAACCGGGAGAAGAGGTTTAGCCGGGAGAAAAGATCAGGCCGGGGGCAAAGGGCAGACCCGCCGAAAAGGTGGGGCCGGGAGCAAAGGTCAGACTGGCAGAACAGCTTTAGCTGAGAGAAAAGGTCAGGCCGGGAGCAGAGGTTTGGCCGGGAGAAAAGGTGGGGCCGGGAGCAAAGGGCAGGGCGGGAGCAAAGGTCAGACGCGCAGAAAAGGTCCGGCCGGGAGCTCAGGACGACGGGGGAACAAAGGTGGGGCGAGCTGGGGAGCCACCCAGCGGAGGAGAGGGAGCCCGGGGAGGGCAGGGGCCAAGACGAGCCGGGGGGCAAGGGGAGGAGGACGGGAGCCCAGAGGAAGCCGGGGGGGTGGGGGGAGCCCGGGGAGGCCGGCAGCCGAAAAGGGGTGGCCGCGGCCAGGGCCGAGGGGGAGGGCCGGTGCCCAGGGCAGCGGGCGCTCCGGGAAGACCGGAGGCCGGGGACCAAGCGGAGGCCAGGCAGACGGCGGGGCCCGAGGCCAAGACCAGGCGACGGGAGGACAAGGGGGGCGGCGAGAGGGGAAAGGGGGGCGGCGAGAGGGGAAAGGGCAAGGCCGGGACCAAGGGGGGCGGGCGAAAAGCCGGCGGGAGGGTGCAAAGGGGAGCCGGGGTCAAAGGGACGGGCCGTAGCCGCTGGGAGCAGGCCCCGACAAGGGCTGGGGAAACGTGGGAAACGGCGCCGGGCCGGGGCCAAGGGGGCACCTCGGGCCAGAAGGGAGGGCGCGCAGAGCCAGGCCAGGCCAGGCCAGGCCAGGCCAGGCCAGGCCAGTGGGAGAGAGCCGGGCCGAGGGCAAGACGGGAGGGCCAAAGATGGGCAAAAGCGGGGGAAGACCGGGCCGTCCCTTGGGGGGCCGGGGGGCCGGAGAGTCCAAAGCCGGAAGAAGAAGATGAAGAAGAAAAAGAAGAAGAAGAAGAAGAAAAAGAAGAAGAAAAAAAGGAGAAGAAGAAGCAGAAGAATCCTCCTCCGCTTGCTCCTCCTCCTCCTCCTCCCCCTCCTACGCATCCGGCTGTTCGGGGCAAGTAGGGGGGCCGGCTGGTCCGGCGGGGCCTGGCGGATCCTGACCCGGCGGCGGCGGCGACGATGGTGAGGGCGACTCGGAGTGTCCAGGGCCACCCGTCCCCGACTCACGTGCAGGTGCTCTCCATCTTCTCCCACTAAAGTCGGGGAGGCCCCGTCGAGGGGTGGGCAACAGCCTCCAGCGTGGGGCCCGGGCGGGCCGGGGCAGCGCCGCCAGCAGGCCCCACCGCGGTTCGGGCCTGGCAGGGCAAGAGAAACAAAGGCCAGAGTGAGTGAGCCAACCAACCAGCCAGCCAGCTCCCACCTCCGGCCGAGCTGCGGGGCCCCTGCCCGCCCGCCAGCCCTCCCTGGCGGCCGCGGTTCCGTGGCCCAGGCCCCGCGACGTCCGTGACCATCAGCCGTCCCCGCCCCACCCGTCCCGCCCGCCCCCAGGCCGGGAAGGGGGCCAGCTGGGCCGGGGAGCGGCAGGGTCTCCTCGGGGGCCGGGACCGGGCTGGGGCAAGGAGGGGGGGCGGGGGTTGCGGTGCTGGGGCCTGTCCCCAGCCGAGCGGACCGGACTGGCCGGCCGCAAAGAGCCCGGACCCCCGGGGTCCTGGGAGGGGCCTGCGTCTCAGCCCGCGGCTTCCCCCGCCAACACTCACCCGAGCAGACACACCCCATCAAGCCTACCCTCCGCAGGTGGGGTGGCAGCGCAGCGGCCACACAGGGAGAGGGCCGAGGCGGCAGGGGCATCGGACCCCGGGAGAACAGCGACGAGCCTCCAAGCCCGGGAGCGGCACAGGGCAACCGATGGGGGCCGACAGGGGCCCCATAATTGGGCGGCGCCCAGTCCGCCACAGCACACAGGTGGCGCGGGGGGCTGGGCCCATGGGGAGGCGAGGACCACCAGAGAGGCCCGTGGCAACGGTCAGGCCCGGGCGGACCCAGGAGACCGAGGGAGACGGGTCGGCTGGGAGGAGAAGGCGAGAGGGGGAGAAGAAAAAAAGCGGGGGGCGAGGGGGATGGGCGGGGGGCCTGGGGGAAAGTGGGGCCCGGGGACAGAGTGGGGAGGTTTAACCGGGAGCAGAGTTTTAGCCGGGAGAAGAGATCAGGCCGGGAGCAAAGGGCGGGCCGGGAGCAGAGGTTTAACCGGGAGCAGAGGTTTAGCCAGGAGAAAGGATCAAGCCGGGAGCAAAGGGTGGGACGGGAGCAGAGGTTTAGCTGGGAGCAGACGTTTGGCCGGGAGAAAAGATCAGGCCGGGAGCAAAGGGCAGACCCGCAGAAAAGGTCAGGCCGGAAGAAAAAGATCAGACTGGAAGAAAAGGTCTGGCCGGGAGCAGAGGTTTGGCAGGGAGAAAAGGTGGGGCAGGGAGCAAAGGTCAGGCCCGCAGAAAAGGTTAATCCCGAAGAAAAATATCAAGTCGGGAGCACAGGTCAGGCCAGGAGCAGAGGAATAGACGGCAGAAAAGATCAGGCCGGGAGCAAAGGGTGGGCCGGGAGCAGAGGTTTAAGCGGGAGCAGAGGTTTGGCCGGGAGAAAAGATCAGGTCGGGAGCAAAGGGCAGACCCGCAGAAAAGGTGGGGCGAGGAGCAAAGGTCAGGAGCGCAGAAAAGGTTAATCCGGAAGAAAAAGGACAGGTCGGGAGCACAGGTCAGGCCGCGAGAAGAGGTTTGGCCGGGAGAAAAGATCAGGCCGGGAGCAAAGTGCGGGCCGGGAGCAGAGGTTTAGCTGGGAGCAGATGTTTGGCTTGAGAAAATATCAGGCCGGGAGCAAAGGGCGGCCCGGGAGCAGAGGTTTAACCGGGAGCAGAGTTTAGCGGGGAGAAGAGATCAGGCCGGGAGCAAAGGGCGGGCCGGGAGCAGAGGTTTAACCGGGAGCAGAGTTTTGGCCGGGAGAAAAGATCAGGCCGGGAGCAAAGGGAGACCCGCAGACAAGGTGGGGCCGGGAGAAAAGGTCAGGCCCCCAGAAAAGGTTAATCCAGAAGAAAAAGGTCAGGTCTGGAGCACAGGTCAGGCCGCGCGCAGAGGTTTAGCCGGGAGAAAAGATCAGGCCGGGAGCAAAGGGCGGGCTGGGAGCAGAGGTTGAACCGGGAGCAGAGGTTTAGCCAGGAGAAAAGATCAGGCCGGGAGCAAAGGGCGGGCCGGGAGCAGAGGTTTAACTGGGAGCAGATGTTTAGCCGGGAGAAAAGATCAGGCCGGGAGCAAAGGGCGGGCTGGGAGCAGAGGTTTAACCGGGAGCAGAGGTTTAACCGGGAGCAGAGTTTTAGCCGGGAGAAAAGATCAGGCCGGGAGCAAAGGTCAGGCCCGCAGAAAAGGTTAATCCGGAAGAAAAAGGTCAGGTCGGGAGCACAGGTCAGGCCGCGGGCAGAGGTTTAGCCGGGAGAAAAGATCAGGCCGGGAGCAAAGGGCGGGCCGGGAGCAGAGGTTTTGCCGGGAGCAGACGTTTGGCCGGGAGAAAAGATCACGCCGGGAGAAAAGGGCGGGCCGGGAGCAGAGCTTTAGTTGGAATCAGACGTTTGGCCGGGAGAAAAGATCAGGCCGGTAGCAAAGGGAGACCCGCAGAAAAGGTGGGGCCGGGAGCAAAGTTCAGGCCCGCAGAAAAGGTGAATACAGAAGAAAAAGTCAGGTCGGGAGCACAGGTCAGGCCGCGAGCAGAGGTTTAGCTGGGAGAAAAGATCAGGCCGGGAGCAAAGGGCGGGCCGGGAGCATGGCTTTAACCAGGAGCAGAGGTTTAGCCGGGAGAAAAGATCAGGCCGGGAGCAAAGGGCGAGCCGGGAGCAGACGTTTGGGCGGGAGAAAAGATCAGGCCGGGAGTAAAGGGCGGGCCGGGAAGCGAGGTTTAACCGGGAGCAGAGGATTAGCTGGGAGAAAATATCAGGCCGGGAGCAAAGGGAAACCCGCAGACAAGCTGGGGCCGGGAGCAAAGGTCAGGCCCGCAGAAAAGGTTAATCCAGAAGAATAAGGTCAGGCCGGGAGCACAGGTCAGACCGCGAGCAGAGGTTTAGCCGGGAGAAAAGATCAGGCCGGGAGCAAAGGGCGGGCCGGGAGCAGAGGTTTAACCAGGAGCAGAGTTTTGGCCGGGAGAAAATATCAGGCCGGGTGCAAAGGGCGGGTCGGGGGCAGATGTTTAACCGGGAGCAGAGGTTTAGCCGGGAGAAAAAATCAGGCCGGGAGCAAAGGGCGGGCCGGGAGCAGAGGTTTAACCAGGAGCAGAGTTTTGGCCGGGAGCAAAGATCAGGCCTGTAGCAAAGGGAGACCCGCAGAAAAGTTGGGGCCAGGAGCAAAGTTTAGGCCCGCAGAAAAGGTGAATCCAGAAGAAAAAGGTCAGGTCGGGAGCACGGGTCAGGGCGCGAGCAGAGGTTTAGCTGGGAGAAAAGATCAGGCCGGGAACAAAGGGCGGGCCGGGGGCAGAGGTTTAAACAGGAGCAGAGGTTTAGCCGGGAGAAAAGATCAGGCCGGGAGGAATGGGCGGGCCGGGGGTAGAGGTATAGCCGGGAGAAGACGTTTGGCCGGGAGAAAAGATCAGGCCGGGAGCAAAGGGCGGGCCGGGAGCAGAGGTTTAACCAGGAGCAGACGTTTGGCCGGGAGAAAAGATCAGGCCGGGAGCAAAGGGCGGGCCGGGACCAGAGGTTTAACCGGGAGCAGAGTTTTAGCCGGGAGAAGAGATCAGGCCGGGAGCAAAGGGAGACCTGGAGAAAAGGTGGGGCCGGGAGCAAAGTTCAGGCCCGCAGAAAAGGTGAATCTAGAAGAAAAAGGTCAGGTCGGAAGCACAGGTCAGGCCGCGAGCAGAGGTTTGGCCGGGAGAAAAGATCAGGCCGGAAGAAAAGATCAGGCCGGGAGCAAAGTGCGGGCCGGGAGCAGAGGTTTAGCTGGGAGCAGATGTTTGGCTTGAGAAAATATCAGGCGGCGAGCAAAGGGCGGCCCGGGGGCAGAGGTTTAACCGGGAGCAGAGGTTAAGCCGGGAGAAAAGATCAGGCCGGGAGCAAAGGGCGGGCCGGGGGCAGAGGTTTAACCGGGAGCAGAGGTTTAGTCGGGAGAAAAGATCAGGCTGGGAGCAAAGGGCGGGCCGGGAGCAGAGGTTTAACCGGTAGCAGAGGTTAAGCCGGGAGAAGAGATCAGGCCGGGAGCAAAGGGCGGGCCGGGAGTAGAGGTTTAACAGGGAGCAGAGGTTTAGCCGGGAGAAGAGATCAGGCCGGGAGCAAAGGGCGGGCCGGGAGCAGAGGTTTAACGGGAGCAGAGTTTTGGCCGGGAGAAAAGATCAGGCCGGTAGCAAAAGGAGACCCGCAGAAAAGGTGGGGCCGGGAGCAAAGTTCAGGCCCGCAGAAAAGGTGAATCCAGAAGAAAAAGGTCAGGTCGGAAGCACAGGTCAGGCCGCGAGCAGAGGTTTAGCTGGGAGAAAAGATCAGGCCGGGAGCAAAGGGCGGGCTGGGAGCAGAGGTTTAACCGGGAGCAGAGGTTTAGCCGGGAGAAAAGATCAGGCCGGGAGCAAAGGGCGGGCCGGGAGCAGAGGTTTAACCGGGAGCAGATGTTTAGCCGGGAGAAAAGATCAGGCCGGGAGCAAAGGGCGGGCCGGGAGCAGAGGTTTAGCCGGGAGCTGACGTTTGGGCGGGAGAAAAGATCAGCCCGGGAGCAAAGGGCAGGCCGGGTGCAGAGGTTTAGCCGGGAGCTGAAGTTTGGGCGGGAGAAAAGGTGGGGCCGGGAGCAAAGGTCAGGCCGCAGAAAAGGTTAATCCAGAAGAAAAAGGTCAGGTCGAGAGCACAGGTCAGGCCGCGAGCAGAGGTTTTGATGGGAGAAAAGATCAGGCCGGGAGCAAAGGGCGGGCCGGGAGCAGAGGTTTAACTGGGAGCAGAGGTTTAGCCGGGAGAAAAGATCAGGCCGGGAGGAAAGGTCATGCCCGGAGGAAAGGTTAATCCAGAAGAAAAAGGTCTGGTCTGCAGTACAGGTCAGGCCGCGAGCAGATGTTTAGCCGGGAGAAAAGATCAGGCCAGGAGCAAAGGGCAGGCCGGGAGCAGAGGTTTAACCGGGAGCAGAGGTTTAACCGGGAGCAGAGTTTTAGCCGGGAGAAAAGATCAGGCCGGGAGCAAAGCTCAGGACCGCAGAAAAGGTTAATCCGGAAGAAAAATGTCAGGTCGGGAGCACAGGTCAGGCCGCGGGCAGAGGTTTAGCCGGGAGAAAATGTCAGGCTGGGAGCAAAGGGCGGGCCGGGAGCAGAGGTTTAGCCGGGAGCAGACGTTTGGCCGGGAGAAAAGATCACGCCGGGAGCAAAGGGCGGGCCGGGAGCAGAGGTTTAGGCGGAATCAGACGTTTGGCCGGGAGAAAAGATCAGGCCGGTAGCAAAGGGAGACCCGCAGAAAAGGTGGGGCCGGGAGCAAAGTTCAGGCCCGCAGAAAAGGTGAATCCAGAAGAAAAAAGTCAGATCGGGAGCACAGGTGAGGCCGCGAGCAGAGGTTTAGCCGGGAGAAAAGATGAGGCCGGGAGCAAAGGGTGGGCCGGCAGCCGAGGTTTAACCGGGAGTAGAGGTTTAGCCGGAAGAAAAAATCAGGCCGGGAGCAAAGGGCGGGCCGGGAGAAGAGGTTTAACCGGGAGCAGAGTTTTAGCCGGGAAAAAAGATCAGGCCGGTAGCAAAGGGAGACCCGCAGAAAAGGTGGGGCAGGGAGCAAAGGTCAGGCCCGCAGAAAAGGTTAATCCCGAAGAAAAATATCAAGTCGGGAGCACAGGTCAGGCCAGGAGCAGAGGTATAGACGGCAGAAAAGATCAGGCCGGGAACAAAGGTTGGGCCGGGAGCAGAGGTTTAACCGGGAGCAGAGGTTTAGCCGGGAGAAAAGATCAGGCTTGGAGCAAAGGGCGGGCCGGGAGCAGAGGTTTAAGCGGGAGCAGAGATTTGGCCGGGAGAAAAGATCAGGTCGGGAGCAAAGGGCAGACCCGCAGAAAAGGTGGGGCGAGGAGCAAAGGTCAGGACCGCAGAAAAGGTTAATCCGGAAGAAAAAGGTCAGGTCGGGAGCACAGGTCAGGCCGCAAGAAGAGGATTGGCCGGGAGAAAAGATCAGGCCGGAAGAAATGATCAGGCCGGGAGCAAAGTGCGGGCAGGGAGCAGAGCTTTAGCTGGGAGCAGATGTTTGGCTTGAGAAAATATCAGGCCGCGAGCAAGGGGCGGCCCGGGGGCAGAGGTTTAACCGGGAGCAGAGGTTAAGCCGGGAGAAAAGATCAGGCCAGGAGCAAAGGGCGGGCCGGGAGCAGAGGTTTAACCGGGAGCAGAGGTTTAGCCGGGAGAAAAGATCAGGCCGGCAGCAAAGGTAGACCCGCTGAAAAGGTGGGGCCAGGAGCAAAGCTCAGGCCCGCAGAAAAGGTTAATCCAGAAAAAAAAGGTCAGGTCTGGAGTACAGGTCAGGCCGTGAGCAGAGGTTTAGCCGGGAGAAAAGATCAGGCCGCGAGCAAAGGGCGGGGCGGGAACAGAGGTTTAACCGGGAGCCCAGGTTTCGCCGGGAGAAAATATCAGGCCAGGAGAAAAGGGAGACCCGCAGAAAAGGTGGGTCCGGGAGCAAAGTTCAGGCCTGTAGAAAAGGTTAATCCAGAAGAAAAAGGTCAGGTCTGGAGCACAGGTCAGGCCGCGAGCAGAGGTTTAGCCGGGAGAAAAGATCAGGCCTGGAGCAAAGGGCCGGCCGGGAGCCGAGGTTTAACCGGGAGTAGAGCTTTAGCCGGAAGAAAAGATTAGGCCGTGAGCAATGGGCGGGCCGGGTTCAGAGGTTTAACCGGGAGCAGAGGTTTAGCCGGGAGAAAAGATCAGGCCGGGAGCAAAGGGTGGGCCGGGAACAGAGATTTAACCAGGAGCAGAGTTTTAGCCGGGAGAAAAGATCAGGCCGGTAGCAAAGGGAGACCCGCAGAAAAGGTGGGGCCGGGAGCAAAGTTCAGGCCCGCAGAAAAGGTTAATCCAGAAGAAAAAGGTCAGGTCTGGAGCACAGGTCAGGCCGCGAGCAGAGGTTTAGCCGGGAGAAAAGATGAGGCCGGGAGCAATGGGCGGGCCGGGAGCAGAGGTTTACCCGTGAGCAGAGGTTTAGCCGGGAGTAAAGATCAGGCCGGGAACAAAGGGCGGACCGGGAGCAGAGGTTTAATCAGGAGCAGTGGTTTAGCCGGGAGAAAAGATCATGCCGGGAGCAAAGGGCGGGCCGGGAGCAGAGGTTTAACCGGGAGCAGAGGTTTAGCCAGGAGAAAAGATCAGGCCGGGAGCAAAGGGTGGGCCGGGAGCAGAGGTTTAGCCGGGAGAAGACGTTTGGCCGGGAGTAAAGATCAGGCCGGGAGCAAAGGGAGACCCGCAGACAAGGTGGGGCCGGGAGCAAAGCTCAGGCCCCCAGAAATGGTTAATCCAGAAGAAAAAGGTCAGGTCTGGAGCACAGGTCAGGCCGCGGGCTGAGGTTTAGCTGGGAGAAAAGATCAGGCCGGGAGCAAAGGGCGGGCCGGGGGCAGAGGTTTAACCGGGAGCAGAGGTTTCAGCGGGAGAAAAGATCAGGCCGGGAGCAAAGGGCGGGCCGGGGGTAGAGGTTTAACTGGGAGCAGAGGTTTAGCCAGGAGAAAAGATCAGGCCGGCAGCAAAGGGTGGGCCGGGAGCAGAGGTTTAGCCGGGAGCAGACGTTTGGCCGGGAGAAAAGATCAGGCCGGGAGCAAAGGGAGACCCGCAGACAAGGTGGGGCCGGGAGCAAAGGTCAGGCCCCCAGAAAAGGTTAATCCAGAAGAAAAAGGTCAGGTCTGGAGCACAGGTCAGGCCGCGGGCAGAGCTTTAGCCGGGAGAAAAGATCAGGCCGGAGCAAAGGGCGGGCCGGGGGCAGAGGTTTAACCGGGAGCAGAGGTTTAAGCGGGAGAAAAGATCAGGCCGGGAGCAAAGGGCGGGCCGGGGGCAGAGGTTTAACCAGGAGCAGACGTTTAGCCGGGAGAAAAGATCAGGCCCGGAGCAAAGGGCAAACCCGCAGAAAAGGTGGGGCCGGGAGCACAGGTTAGCCCCACAGAACAGGTTTAGCTGAGAGAAAAGGTCAGGTCGGGAGCAAAGCTCTGGCCAGGAGAAAAGGCGGGGCCAGGAGCAAAGGTTGCGCCGGGAGCAGAGGTAAGACCCGCCGAAAAGTTCAGGCTAGAAGAAAAAGGTCGGGCCGGTGGAAAAAGTTTGGCCGGGAGAAAACATCAGACCAGGAGCAAATGCGCACCGGGAGCAGAGGCCAGACCCCCCGAAAAGGTCAGGCCGGAAGAAAAAGGTCGGGCGGAGGAAAAGGTCTGGCCACGAGCAGAGGTTTGGCCGGGAGAAAAGATCAGGCCGGGAGCAAAGGGCAGACCCGCCGAAAAGGTGGGGCCGGGAGCAAAGGTCAGACCGGCAGAACAGGTTTAGCTGAGAGAAAAGGTCAGGCCGGGAGCAGAGGTTTGGCCGGGAGAAAAGGTGGGCCCAGGAGCAAAGGGCAGGGCGGGAGCAAAGGTCAGACGCGCAGAAAAGGTCCGGCCGGGAGCTCAGGACCGACGGGGAACAAAGGTGGGGCGAGCTGGGGAGCCACCCAGCGGAGGAGAGGGAGCCCGGGGAGGGCAGGAGCCAAGACGAGCCGGGGGGCAAGGGGAGGAGGACGGGAGCCCAGAGGAAGCCGGTGGGGTGGGGGGAGCCCAGGGAGGACGGCAGCCGAAAAGGGGTGGCTGCGGCCAGGGCCGAGGGGGAAGACCGGAGGCCGGGGACCAAGCGGAGGCCAGGCAGACGGCGGGGCCCGAGGCCAAGACCAGGCGACAGGAGGACAAGGGGGGCGGCGAGAGGGGAAAGGGGGGCGCGAGGGGCCAAATGGCAAGGCCGGGACCAAGGGGGGCGGGCGAAAAGCTGGCAGGAGGGTGCAAAGGGGAGCCGGGGTCAAAGGGACAGGCCGTAGCCACTGGGAGGAGGCCCCGACAAGGGCTGGGGAAACGAGGGAAATGGCGCCGGGCCGGGGCCAAGGGGGCACCTCGGGCCAGAAGGGAGGGCGCGCAGAGCCAGGCCAGGCCAGGCCAGGCCAGGCCAGGCCAGGCCAGGCCAGCGGGAGAGAGCCGGGCCGAGGGCAAGACGGGAGGGCCAAAGATGGGCAAAAGCGGGGGAAGACCGGGCCGTCCCTTGGGGGGCCGGGGGGCCGGAGAGTCCAAAGCCGGAAGAAGAAGATGAAGAAGAAAAAGAAGAAGAAGAAGAAGAAGAAAAAGAAGAAGAAATAAAGGAGAAGAAGAAGAAGAAGAAGAATCCTCCTCCGCTTGCTCCTCCTCCTACGCATCCGGCTGTTCGGGTCAAGTAGGGGGGCCGGCTGGTCCGGCTGGGCCTGGCGGATCCTGACCCGGCGCCGGCGGCGACGACGGTGAGGGCGACTCGGAGTGTCCAGGGCCACCCGTCCCCGACTCACGTGCAGGTGCTCTCCATCTTCTCCCACTAAGGTCGGGGAGGCCCCGCCGACGGGCGGGCAACAGCCTCCAGCGTGGGGCCCGGGCGGGCCGGGGCGGCGCCGCCGGCAGGCCCCACCGCGGTTCGGGCCTGGCAGGGCAAGAGAAACAAAGGCCAGAGTGAGTGAGCCAGCCAACCAGCCAGCCAGCTCCCACCTCCGGCCGAGCTGCGGGGCCCCTGCCCGCCCGCCAGCCCTCCCTGGTGGCCGTGGTTCCGTGGCCCAGGCCCCGCAACATCCGTGACCATCAGCCGTCCCCGCCCGACCCGTCCCGCCCGCGCCCAGCCCGGGAAGGGGGCCAGCTGGGCCGGGGAGCGGCAGGGTCTCCTCGGGGGCCGGGACCGGGCTGGGGCAAGGAGGGGGGCGGGGGTTGCGGTGCTGGGGCCTGTCCCCAGCCGAGCGGACGGGACTGGCCGGCCGCAAGGAGCCCGGACCCCCGGGGTCCTGGGAGGGGCCTGCGTCTCAGCCCGCGGCTTCCCCCGCCAACACTCACCCAGGCAGACACACCCCCTCCAGCCTCCCCCCGGCAGCCTGGGGTGGCAGCGCAGCGGCCACACAGGGAGAGGGCCGAGGCGGCAGGGGCATCGGACCCCGGGAGAACAGCGACGATCCTCCAAGCCCGGGAGCGGCACAGGGCAACCGATGGGGGCCGTCAGGGGCCCCATAATGGGGCGGCGCCCAGTCCGCCACAGCACACAGGTGGCGGGGGGGGGCTGGGCCCATGGGGAGGCGAGGACCACCAGAGAGGCCCGTGGCAACGGTCAGGCCCGGGCGGACGCAGGAGACCAAGGGAGACGGGTCGGCTGGGAGGAGAAGGCGAGACGGGGAGAAGAAAAAAAAGCGGGGTCGAGGCGGATGGGCGGGGGGACTGGGGGGAAAGTGGGGCCCGGGGACAGAGTGGGGCCGGGCGCCAAAAGGACAGGAGGGGGAAGGGGGCCGAGGGCAAAAGGTGGGGCCGGGAAGCCGGCTGACGGGATGCAAAACGGGGGACCTAGGACAAAGGGGGAGGCCCGGAGAAAAGAGACCGCGGCGACAAAAGGCCGGGCCCGGGAACAGAGTTCGGCGAGAGGAAAATGTCCGATGAGGGGAAAAGGAGGTGGGGGGGGCGAGGCGACAAGGGGCCGGGGCCGGGAAAGGGGAGGCCCACAGCCGAGGGGGGGCCCGGATACAAAACGGAGCAGCCGAGGAGCAAAGGGTTCACGGGAGCAGAGGCTGGGCCGGGAACAAAGGTCAGACCCGCAGAAAAGGTTAGGCCAGCAGAAAAGGTCAGACCCACAGAAAAGGTTAGGCCAGAAGAAAAGGTCTGGTCGGGAGCGCAGGTCAGGCCGGGAGCAAATGGCGGGCCGGGAACAGAGGTTTAACCGGGAGCAGAGGTTTAGCCGGGAGAAAATATCAGGCCGGGAGCAAAGGTAGACCCGCAGACAAGGTGGGGCCGGGAGCAAAGGTCAGGCCCGCAGAAAAGGTGAATCCAGAAGAAACAGGTCAGGTCGGGAGCACAGGTCAGGCCGCGAGCAGCGGTTTAGCCAGGAGAAAAGATCAGGCCGGGAGCCATGGGCGGGCCGGGAGCAGAGGTTTAACCGGGAGCAGAGTTTTAGCCGGCAGAAGAGATCAGGCCAGGAGCAAAGGGCGGGCCGGGAGCAGAGGTTTAACCGGGAGTAGAGTTTTAGCCGGGAGAAGAGATCAGGCCGGGAGCAAAGGGCGGGCCGGGAGCAGAGGTTTAACCGGGAGCAGAGGTTTAGCTGGGAGAAAAGATCAGGCTGGAAGCAAAGGGCGGGCCTGGAGCAGAGGTTTAACCGGGAGCAGAGTTTTGGCCGGGAGAAAAGATCAGGCCGGTAGCAAAAGGAGACCCGCAGAAAAGGTGGGGCCGGGAGCAAAGTTCAGGCCCGCAGAAAAGGTGAATCCAGAAGTAAAAGGTCAGGTCGAAAGCACAGGTCAGGCAGCGAGCAGAGGTTTAGCTGGGAGAAAAGATCAGGCCGGGATCAAAGGGCGGGCTGGGAGCAGAGGTTTAACCGGGAGCAGAGGTTTAGCCAGGAGAAAGATCAGGCCGGGAGCAAAGGGCGGGCCGGGAGCAGAGGTTTAACTGGGAGCAGATGTTTAGCCGGGAGAAAAGATCAGGCCGGGAGCAAAGGGCGGGCTGGGAGCAAAGGTTTAGCCGGGAGCTGACGTTTGGGCGGGAGAAAAGATCAGGCCGGGAGCAAAGGGAAGGCTGGGCGCAGAGGTTTAACCGGGAGCAGAGGATTAGCCGGAAGAAAAGATCAGGCCGGGAGCAAAGGGAGACGCAGAGAAAAGATGGGGCCGGGAGCAAAGGTCAGGCCGCAGAAAAGGTTAATCCAGAAGAAAAAGGTCAGGACGAGAGCACAGGTCAGGCCGCGAGCAGAGGTTTTGATGGGAGAAAAGATCAGGCTGGGAGCAAAGGGCGGGCCGGGAGCAAAGGTTTAACTGGGAGCAGAGGTTTAGCCGGGAGAAAAGATCAGGCCGGGAGGAAAGGTCATGCCCGGAGAAAAGGTTAATCCGGAAGAAAAAGGTCAGGTCTGCAGTACAGGTCAGGCCGCGAGCAGATGTTTAGCCGGGAGAAAAGATCAGGCCGGGAGCAAAGGGCAGGCCAGGAGCAGAGGTTTAACGGGGAGCAGAGGTTTAACCGGGAGCAGAGTTTTAGCCGGGAGAAAAGATCAGGCCGGGAGCAAAGGTCAGGCCCGCAGAAAAGGTTAATCCGGAAGAAAAAGGTCAGGTCGGGAGCACAGGTCAGGCCGCGAACAGAGGTTTAGCCGGGAGAAAAGATCAGGCCGGGAGCAAAGGGCGGGCCGGGAGCAGAGGTTTAGCTGGGAGCAGACGTTTGGCTGGGAGAACAATCAGGCCGGGAGCAAAGAGCGGGCCGGGAGCACAGGTTTAACCGGAAGCAGAGGTTTAGCCGGGAGAAAAGATCAGGCCGGGAACAAAGGGCGGACCGGGAGCAGAGGTTTAACCAGGAGCAGTGGTTTAGCCGGGAGAAAAGATCAGGCCGGGAGCAAAGGGTGGGCCTGGAGCAGAGGTTTAACCGGGAGCAGTGGTTTAGCCGGGAGAAAAGATCAGGCCGGGAACAAAGGGTGGGCCGGGGGCAGAGGTTTAAACAGGAGCAGAGGTTTAGCCGGGAGAAAAGATCAGGCCGGGAGGAATGGGCGGGCCGGGGGTAGAGGTATAACCGGGAGAAGACGTTTGGCCGGGAGAAAAGATCAGGCCGGGAGCAAAGGGCGGGCCGGGAGCAGAGGTTTAGCCGGGAGCAGACGTTTGGCCGGGAGAAAAGATCAGGCCGGGAGCAAAGGGTATATCCACAGAAGAGGTTTAGCTGAGAGAAAAGGTCAGGCCGGGAGCAGAGCTCTGGCCGGGAGAAAAGGTTGGGCCGGGAGCAAAGGTCCCGCCGGGAGCAGAGCCCAGACCGGCCGAAAAGGTCAGGCTGGAAGAAAAAGGTCGGGCCGGAGGAAAAGGTTTGGCCGGCAGAAAATATCAGACCGGGAGCAAAGGTCGCGCCAGGAGCAGAGGCCAGACCCGCCAAAAAGGTCAGGCCGGAAGAAAAAGGTCGGGCCGGAAGAAAAAGGTCGGGCCGGAGGAAAAGGTCTGGCCGGGAGCAGAGGTTTGGCTGGGAGAAAAGATCAGGAAAGGGAGCTAAGGGCGGGGCGGGAGCGGATGTTTAACCCGGAACAGAGGTTTAGCCGGGAGAAAAGATCAGGCCGGGAGCAAAGGGCTGGCCGGGAGCAGAGGTTTAACCGGGAGCAGAGTTTTAGCGGGGAGAAAAGATCAGGCCGGGAGCAAAGGGAGACCTGCAGAAAAGGTCGGGCCGGGAGCCAAGGTCAGGCCCGCAGAAAAGGTTAATCCAGAAGAAAAAGGTCAGGTCGGGGGCACAGGTCAGGCCGCGAGCAGAGGTATTGCCGGGAGAATAGATCAGGCCGGGAGCAAAGGGCGGGCCGGGAGCAGAGGTTTAACTGGGAGCAGAGGTTTAGCCGGGAGAAAAGATCAGGCTGGAAGCAAAGGGCGGGCCGGGAGCAGAGGTTTAACCGGGAGAATAGGTTTAGCCGGGAGAAAAGATCAGGCCGGGAGGAAAGGGAGGGCCGGGAACAGAGGTTAAGCCGTCAGAAGACGTTTGGCCGGCAGAAAAGAGCAGACTGGGAGAAAATGGCAGGCCGGGAGCAGAGGTTTAGCCGGGAGCAGACGTTTGGCCAAGATAACAAAAAAGGCCCGGAGCAAAGGGCAGACCCGCAGAAAATGTGGTGCCGGGAGCACAGGTCAGTCCCGCATAAGAGGTTTAGCTGAGAGAAAAGGTCAGGCCGGGAGCAGAGCTCTGCCCGGGAAAAAAGGTGGGGCCGGGAGCAAAGGTCGCGCCACGAGCAGAGCCCAGACCCACCGAAAGGCCAGGCCGGAAGAAAAAGGTTGGGCCGGAGGAAAAGGTTTGGCCGGGAGAAAAGATCAGACTGGGAGCAAAGGTCGTGCGGGGAGTAAAGGCCAGACCCGCCGAAAAGGTCATGCCAGAAAAAAATATCGAGCCTGAGGAAAAGGTCTGGCTGGGAGCAGAGGTTTGGCCGGAAGAAAAGATCAGGCTGGGAGCAAAGGGCGGGCCGGGAGCAGAGGTTTAACCGGTAGCAGAGGTTAAGCCGGGAGAAGAGATCAGGCCGGGAGCAAAGGGCGGGCCGGGAGTAGAGGTTTAACAGGGAGCAGAGGTTAGCCGGGAGAAGAGATCAGGCCGGGAGCAAAGGGCGGGCCGGGAGCAGAGGTTTAACCGGGAGCAGAGTTTTGGCCGGGAGAAAAGATCAGGCCGGTAGCAAAAGGAGACCCGCAGAAAAGGTGGGGCCGGGAGCAAAGTTCAGGCCCGCAGAAAAGGTGAATCCAGAAGAAAAAGGTCAGGTCGGAAGCACAGGTCAGGCCGCGAGCAGAGGTTTAGCTGGGAGAAAAGATCAGGCCGGGAGCAAAGGGCGGGCTGGGAGCAGAGGTTTAACCGGGAGCAGAGGTTTAGCCGGGAGAAAAGATCAGGCCGGGAGCAAAGGGCGGGCCGGGAGCAGAGGTTTAACCGGGAGCAGATGTTTAGCCGGGAGAAAAGATCAGGCCGGGAGCAAAGGGCGGGCCGGGAGCAGAGGTTTAGCCGGGAGCTGACGTTTGGGCGGGAGAAAAGATCAGCCCGGGAGCAAAGGGCAGGCCGGGTGCAGAGGTTTAGCCGGGAGCTGAAGTTTGGGCGGGAGAAAGGTGGGGCCGGGAGCAAAGGTCAGGCCGCAGAAAAGGTTAATCCAGAAGAAAAAGGTCAGGTCGAGAGCACAGGTCAGGCCGCGAGCAGAGGTTTTGATGGGAGAAAAGATCAGGCCGGGAGCAAAGGGCGGGCCGGGAGCAGAGGTTTAACTGGGAGCAGAGGTTTAGCCGGGAGAAAAGATCAGGCCGGGAGGAAAGGTCATGCCCGGAGGAAAGGTTAATCCAGAAGAAAAAGGTCAAGTCTGCAGTACAGGTCAGGCCGCGAGCAGATGTTTAGCCGGGAGAAAAGATCAGGCCAGGAGCAAAGGGCGGGCCGGGAGCAGAGGTTTAACCGGGAGCAGAGGTTTAACCGGGAGCAGAGGTTTAGCCGGGAGAAAAGATCAGCCGGGAGCAAAGCTCAGGCCTGCAGAAAAGGTTAATCCGGAAGAAAAATGTCAGGTCGGGAGCACAGGTCAGGCCGCGGGCAGAGGTTTAGCCGGGAGAAAATGTCAGGCTGGGAGCAAAGGTCAGGCCCGGGAGCAGAGGTTTAGCCGGGAGCAGACGTTTGGCCGGGAGAAAAGATCACGCCGGGAGCAAAGGGCGGGCCGGGAGCAGAGGTTTAGGTGGAATCAGACGTTTGGCCGGGAGAAAAGATCAGGCCGGTAGCAAAGGGAGACCCGCAGAAAAGGTGGGGCCGGGAGCAAAGTTCAGGCCCGCAGAAAAGGTGAATCCAGAAGAAAAAAGTCAGATCGGGAGCAGAGGTTTAGCCGGGAGAAAAGATGAGGCCGGGAGCAAAGGGTGGGCCGGCAGCCGAGGTTTAACCGGGAGTAGAGGTTTAGCCGGAAGAAAAAATCAGGCCGGGAGCAAAGGGCGGGCCGGGAGCAGAGGTTTAACCGGGAGCAGAGTTTTAGCCGGGAAAAAAGATCAGGCCGGTAGCAAAGGGAGACCCGCAGAAAAGGTGGGCGCGGGAGCAAAGGTCAGGCCCGCAGAAAAGGTTAATCCCGAAGAAAAATATCAAGTCGGGAGCACAGGTCAGGCCAGGAGCAGAGGTATAGACGGCAGAAAAGATCAGGCCGGGAACAAAGGTTGGGCCGGGAGCAGAGGTTTAACCGGGAGCAGAGTTTTAGCCGGGAGAAAAGATCAGGCTTGGAGCAAAGGGCGGGCCGGGAGCAGAGGTTTAAGCGGGAGCAGAGATTTGGCCGGGAGAAAAGATCAGGTCGGGAGCAAAGGGCAGACCCGCAGAAAAGGTGGGGCGAGGAGCAAAGGTCAGGACCGCAGAAAAGGTTAATCCGGAAGAAAAAGGTCAGGTCGGGAGCACAGGTCAGGCCGCAAGAAGAGGATTGGCCGGGAGAAAAGATCAGGCCGGAAGAAATGATCAGGCCGGGAGCAAAGTGCGGGCAGGGAGCAGAGCTTTAGCTGGGAGCAGATGTTTGGCTTGAGAAAATATCAGGCCGCGAGCAAGGGGCGGCCGGGGGGCAGAGGTTTAACCGGGAGCAGAGGTTAAGCCGGGAGAAAAGATCAGGCCAGGAGCAAAGGGCGGGCCGGGAGCAGAGGTTTAACCGGGAGCAGAGGTTTAGCCGGGAGAAAAGATCAGGCCGGCAGCAAAGGTAGACCCGCTGAAAAGGTGGGGCCAGGAGCAAAGCTCAGGCCCGCAGAAAAGGTTAATCCAGAAAAAAAAGGTCAGGTCTGGAGTACAGGTCAGGCCGTGAGCAGAGGTTTAGCCGGGAGAAAAGATCAGGCCGCGAGCAAAGGGCGGGGCGGGAACAGAGGTTTAACCGGGAGCCCAGGTTTCGCCGGGAGAAAATATCAGGCCAGGAGAAAAGGGAGACCCGCAGAAAAGGTGGGTCCGGGAGCAAAGTTCAGGCCTGTAGAAAAGGTTAATCCAGAAGAAAAAGGTCAGGTCTGGAGCACAGGTCAGGCCGCGAGCAGAGGTTTAGCCGGGAGAAAAGATCAGGCCTGGAGCAAAGGGCCGGCCGGGAGCCGAGGTTTAACCGGGAGTAGAGCTTTAGCCGGAAGAAAAGATTAGGCCGTGAGCAATGGGCGGGCCGGGTTCAGAGGTTTAACCGGGAGCAGAGGTTTAGCCGGGAGAAAAGATCAGGCCGGGAGCAAAGGGGTGGGCCGGAACAGAGATTTAACCAGGAGCAGAGTTTTAGCCGGGAGAAAAGATCAGGCCGGTAGCAAAGGGAGACCCGCAGAAAAGGTGGGGCCGGAGCAAAGTTCAGGCCCGCAGAAAAGGTTAATCCAGAAGAAAAAGGTCAGGTCTGGAGCACAGGTCAGGCCGCGAGCAGAGGTTAGCCGGGAGAAAAGATGAGGCCGGGAGCAATGGGCGGGCCGGGAGCAGAGGTTTACCCGTGAGCAGAGGTTTAGCCGGGAGTAAAGATCAGGCCGGGAACAAAGGGCGGACCGGGAGCAGAGGTTTAATCAGGAGCAGTGGTTTAGCCGGGAGAAAAGATCATGCCGGGAGCAAAGGGCGGGCCGGGAGCAGAGGTTTAACCGGGAGCAGAGGTTTTAGCCAGGAGAAAAGATCAGGCCGGGAGCAAAGGGTGGGCCGGGAGCAGAGGTTTAGCCGGGAGAAGACGTTTGGCCGGGAGTTAAAGATCAGGCCGGGAGCAAAGGGAGACCCGCAGACAAGGTGGGGCCGGGAGCAAAGGTCAGGCCCCCAGAAATGGTTAATCCAGAAGAAAAAGGTCAGGTCTGGAGCACAGGTCAGGCCGCGGGCTGAGGTTTAGCTGGGAGAAAAGATCAGGCCGGGAGCAAAGGGCGGGCCGGGGGCAGAGGTTTAACCGGGAGCAGAGGTTTCAGCGGGAGAAAAGATCAGGCCGGGAGCAAAGGGCGGGCCGGGGGTAGAGGTTTAACTGGGAGCAGAGGTTTAGCCAGGAGAAAAGATCAGGCCGGCAGCAAAGGGTGGGCCGGGAGCAGAGGTTTAGCCGGGAGCAGACGTTTGGCCGGGAGAAAAGATCAGGCCGGGAGCAAAGGGAGACCCGCAGACAAGGTGGGGCGGGAGCAAAGGTCAGGCCCCCAGAAAAGGTTAATCCAGAAGAAAAAGGTCAGGTCTGGAGCACAGGTCAGGCCGCGGCAGAGGTTTAGCCGGGAGAAAAGATCAGGCCGGAGCAAAGGGCGGGCCGGGGGCAGAGGTTTAACCGGGAGCAGAGGTTTAGCGGGAGAAAAGATCAGGCCGGGAGCAAAGGGCGGGCCGGGGGCAGAGGTTTAACCAGGAGCAGACGTTTAGCCGGGAGAAAAGATCAGGCCCGGAGCAAAGGGCAAACCCGCAGAAAAGGTGGGGCCGGGAGCACAGGTTAGCCCCACAGAACAGGTTTAGCTGAGAGAAAAGGTCAGGTCGGGAGCAAAGCTCTGGCCAGGAGAAAAGGCGGGGCCAGGAGCAAAGGTTGCGCCGGGAGCAGAGGTAAGACCCGCCGAAAAGTTCAGGCTAGAAGAAAAAGGTCGGGCGGTGGAAAAAGTTTGGCCGGGAGAAAACATCAGACCAGGAGCAAATGCGCACCGGGAGCAGAGGCCAGACCCCCCGAAAAGGTCAGGCCGGAAGAAAAGGTCGGGCGGAGGAAAAGGTCTGGCCACGAGCAGAGGTTTGGCCGGGAGAAAAGATCAGGCCGGGAGCAAAGGGCAGACCCGCCGAAAAGGTGGGGCCGGGAGCAAAGGTCAGACCGGCAGAACAGGTTTGGCCGGGAGCCAAGGGCGGGCCGGGAGCAGAGGTTTGGCCGGGAGAAAAGGTGGGACCAGGAGCAAAGGGCAGGGCGGGAGCAAAGGTCAGACGCGCAGAAAAGGTCCGGCCGGGAGCTCAGGACCGACGGGGAACAAAGGTGGGGCGAGCTGGGGAGCCACCCAGCGGAGGAGAGGGAGCCCGGGGAGGGCAGGAGCCAAGACGAGCCGGGGGGCAAGGGGAGGAGGACGGGAGCCCAGAGGAAGCCGGGGGGGTGGGGGGAGCCCAGGGAGGACGGCAGCCGAAAAGGGGTGGCTGCGGCCAGGGCCGAGGGGGAAGACCGGAGGCCGGGGACCAAGCGGAGGCCAGGCAGACGGCGGGGCCCGAGGCCAAGACCAGGCGACAGGAGGACAAGGGGGGCGGCGAGAGGGGAAAGGGGGGCGCGAGGGGCCAAATGGCAAGGCCGGGACCAAGGGGGGCGGGCGAAAAGCTGGCAGGAGGGTGCAAAGGGGAGCCGGGGTCAAAGGGACAGGCCGTAGCCACTGGGAGGAGGCCCCGACAAGGGCTGGGGAAACGAGGGAAATGGCGCCGGGCCGGGGCCAAGGGGGCACCTCGGGCCAGAAGGGAGGGCGCGCAGAGCCAGGCCAGGCCAGGCCAGGCAGGCCAGGCCAGGCCAGGCCAGCGGGAGAGAGCCGGGCCGAGGGCAAGACGGGAGGGCCAAAGATGGGCAAAAGCGGGGGAGACCGGGCCGTCCCTTGGGGGGCCGGGGGGCCGGAGAGTCCAAAGCCGGAAGAAGAAGATGAAGAAGAAAAAGAAGAAGAAGAAGAAGAAGAAAAAGAAGAAGAAATAAAGGAGAAGAAGAAGAAGAAGAAGAATCCTCCTCCGCTTGCTCCTCCTCCTACACATCCGGCTTGTTCGGGTCAAGTAGGGGGCCGGCTGGTCCGGCTGGGCCTGGCGGATCCTGACCCGGCCGCGCGGCGACGACGGTGAGGGCGACTCGGAGTGTCCAGGGCCACCCGTCCCCGACTCACGTGCAGGTGCTCTCCATCTTCTCCCACTAAGGTCGGGGAGGCCCCGCCGACGGCGGGCAACAGCCTCCAGCGTGGGGCCGGGCGGGCCGGGGCGGCGCCGCCGGCAGGCCCCACTGCGGTTCGGGCCTGGCAGGGCAAGAGAAACAAAGGCCAGAGTGAGTGAGCCAGCCAACCAGCCAGCCAGCTCCCACCTCCGGCCGAGCTGCGGGGACCCTGCCGGCCCGCCAGCCCTCCCTGGTGGCCGTGGTTCCGTGGCCCAGGCCCGGCAACATCCGTGACCATCAGCCGTCCCCGCCCGACCCGTCCCGCCCGCGCCCAGCCCGGGAAGGGGGGCCAGCTGGGCCGGGAGCGGCAGGGTCTCCTCGGGGGCCGGGACCGGGCTGGGGCAAGGAGGGGGGCGGGGGTTGCGGTGCTGGGGCCTGTCCCCAGCCGAGCGGACGGGACTGGCCGGGCCGCAAGGAGCCCGGACCCCCGGGGTCCTGGGAGGGGCCTGCGTCTCAGCCCGCGGCTTCCCCGCCAACACTCACCCAGGCAGACACACCCCCTCCAGCCTCCCCCCGGCAGGCCTGGGTGGCAGCGCAGCGGCCACACAGGGAGAGGGCCGAGGCGGCAGGGCATCGGACCCCGGAGAACAGCGACGAGCCTCCAAGCCCGGGAGCGGCACAGGGCAACCGATGGGGGCCGTCAGGGGCCCCATAATGGGGCGGCGCCCAGTCCGCCACAGCACACAGGTGGCGGGGGGGGGCTGGGCCCATGGGGAGGCGAGACCACCAGAGAGGCCCGTGGCAACGGTCAGGCCCGGGCGGACGCAGGAGACCAAGGGAGACGGGTCGGCTGGGAGGAGAAGGCGAGACGGGGAGAAGAAAAAAAAGCGGGTCGAGGCGGATGGGCGGGGGACTGGGGGAAAGTGGGGCCCGGGACAGAGTGGGGCCGGGCGCCAAAAGGACAGGAGGGGGAAGGGGGCCGAGGGCAAAAGGTGGGGCCCGGGAAGCCGGGCTGACGGGATGCAAAACGGGGGACCTAGGACAAAGGGGAGGCCCGGAGAAAAGAGACCGCCGGCGACAAAGGCCGGGCCGGAACAGAGTTCGGCGAGAGGAAAATGTCCGAGAGGGGAAAAGGAGGGGGGGGGCGAGGCGACAAGGGGCCGGGGCCGGGAAAGGGAGGCCCACAGCCGAGGGGGGGCCCGATACAAAACGGAGCAGCCGAGAGCCAAAGGGTTCA
>NW_024396880.1:0-33745 GCF_004115215.2 Ornithorhynchus anatinus
TTCACCAATAGAGTGAGTACAGATGGAGAAGAGAAGAGGGACAAGAACTAACCCTTGAGGAACCCCTACAGATAGCGGATGGGAGGAGGAGGAGAAGCCCACCAAGGAGACCGAGAATGAACCACCAGAACGATAAGAGGAGAACCAGGAGAGGAGGGAGTCTGTGAAGCCAAGGTGAGATAAGGTGTGGAGGAGAAGGGGACGGTTGACAGTGCCAAAGGTAGCTGAGAGGTCGAGGAGGATTAGGAGAGAGTAGGAGCCATTGCATTTGTTAAGAAGGAGTTCATGGGTGACCTTTGAGAGAGCAGTCTCGGTAGAGTGGGGGGATGGAAACCAGGTTGGAGGGGGTCCAGGAGAGAGTTGGAGTTGAGGAATTCAAGGCAGCGAGTGTAGGTGACTCATTCTAGGAGTTTGGAAAGGAAGGATAGGAAGGAGATAGGGCGATAACTGGAAGGGGAATTGGGGTTGAGAGAGGGAAAAGGCTTGGGCTCGGGGAAAAGGTTTGGGCTCGGGGAAAAGTTTTGGGCTCGGAAAAATGTTTGGGCTCAGGGAAATGGTTTGAGCTCGGGGAAAAGGTTTGGACTGGGGGAAAAGGTTTGGGCTCAGGGAAAAGGTTCGGCCAGGGTAAAGGTTAGGCCGGGGTAAAGGTTAGGCTGGGGAAAAGGTTAGACCAGTGGAAAAGGTTAGGCCAGCAGAAAAGGTTAGGCTAGGGGAAAGGTTAGACCAGGGGAAAGGTTAGACCAGGGAGAAGTTTAGGCTAAGGAAAACGTTAGTCTAGGGGAAAAATTTAGGTTAGTAGAAAAGGTTAGGCCAGCGGAAAAGGTTAGGCAAGGGGAAAAGTTTAGTCCAGCGGAAAATGTTAGGCTAGGGGAGAAGATTAGACCAGGGAGAAAGTCAGACCAGAGAGGAGTTTAGGCTAAGGAAAACGTTACGTTAGGGGAAAAGTTTAGGTTAAGGGAAAAGGTTAGGCGAGGGAAAAGATCAGACCAGCGGAAAAGGTCAGGCCAGCAGAAAAGATCAGGCCAGCAGAAAAGACTAGGCAGCGGAAAAGGCTACCAGCGGAAAAGGCTAGGCCAGCAGAAAAGTCTAGGCCAGCGGAAAAGGCTAGGCTAGCAGAAAAAGTTGGCCAGCAGAAAAGACTGGCCAGCAGAAAAGGCTAGGCCATGGGAAATGGTTAGGCTAGGAAAAAGTTTAGGCCGGGTAAAAGGTTGGGGCTCAGGGAAAAGGCTTGGTCTCGGGGAAAAGGTTTGGGCTCGGGGAAAAGTTTTGGGCTCGGGGAAAAGGCTTGGGCCTCAGGGAAAAGGCTTGGGCTCGGGAAAATGCTTGGACTCGGGGAAAAGGTTTGGGCTCGGGCATAAGGTGTAGGCCGGGGAAAAGGTTAGGCTTGGGAAAAGGTTAGGTCCGGGAAAAGGTTAGGCCAGGGTAAAGCTTAGGCTGGGGTAAAGGTTAGGCAGGGGTGAAGGTTAGTCCAGCAGAAAAGGTAAGCCCAGCGGAAAAGCTTAGGCTAGGGGAAAAGTTTAGACCAGGGAGAAAGTCAGGCCAGAGAGAAGATTAGGCTAGGCGAAAAGTTTAGGTTAGGGGAAAAGTTTAGGCCAGAGAAAAGGTCAGGCCAGGGGAAAAGGTCAGGCCAGCGGAAAAGATCAGGCCAGCGGAAAAGGCTGGGACAGCAGAAAAGGCTGGGACAGCGGAAAAGACTAGGCCAGCAAGAAAAGGGTAGGCCAGGGGAAATTGATAGGCTAGGAAAAAAGTTTAGGCCGGGGAAAAGTTTTGGGCTCGGGGAAAATGTTTGAGCTCGGAGAACAGGCTTGGGCTCGGGGAAAAGGCTTGGGCTAGGGGAAAAGGCTTGGGCTCGGGGAGAAGGATTGGTCTCAGGTTAAAAGTTTGGGATCGGGGAAAAGATCGGGGAAAATGTCGGTACTCAGGGAAAAGGCCGGTACTCGGGGAAAAGGTAGGGACTCAGGGAAAAGGTCGGGATTCGGGGGAAAAGGTCGGGATTCGGGGAAAAGTTCAGAACACGGGGAAAAGGTTGGAACACAAGGAAAAGGTCGAGCGGGGAACAGGTCGGGATTCGGGGAAAAGGTTTGGGCTTGGGGAAAAGGTCGGGACACGGGGAAAAGGTCAGAATATGGGGAAAAGGTCGGAACACGAGGAAAAGGTCGGGACACGGGGGAAAGATCGGGATTCGGGGAAAAGGTTGGGCTTGGGAAAAAGGTTTGGGCTCGGGGAAAAGGTTTGGGCTCGGGGATAAGGTTTAGGCTAGGTGAAAAGTTTAGGTCGGGGAGAAGGTTAGGCCTGAGAAAAGGTTAGGCCGGGGTAAAGGTTAGTCCAGGGGAAAAGGTTAGGCCAGCGGAAGAAGCAGTGTGGCTCGGTGGATAGAGCCCGGGCTTAAGAGTCAGAGGTCATCGGTTCGAATCCAGACTCTGTCACTTGTCAGCTGTGTGACTGTGGGCAAGTCACTTAACTTCTCTGTGCCTCAGTTACCTCATCTGCAAAATGGGGATGAAGACTGTGAGCCTCACGTGGGACACCTGATGATCTTGTATCTACTCCAGCGCTTAGAACAGTGCTCTGCACATAATAAGTGCTTAACAAATACCAACATTATTATTAAAGATTAGGCTGGGGTAAACGTTAGGCCGGGGTAAAGGTTAGTCCAGCAGAAAAGGTTAAGGCAGCGGAAAAGGTTAGGCTAGGGGAGAAGGTTAGACTAGGAAGAAAGTCAGGCCAGAGAGACGTTAAGGCTAAGGAAAACGTTAGTTTGGGGCAAAGTTTAGGTTAGGGGAAAAGGTTAGGCCAGCAGAAAATGTCAGGCCAGCAGAAAAGGGCAGGCCAGCCGAAAAGGGCAGGCAAGCCAAAAAGGTCAGGCCAGCAGCAAAGGTCAGGCCAACAGAAAAGATCAGGCCAGCGGAAAAGGTCAGGGCCAGCGGAAAAGGGTAAGCCAACGGGAAAAAGGCTAGGACAGTGGAAAAGGCTGGGACAGCAGAAAAGACTAGGCCAGCGGAAAAGGCTAGGCCAGCGAGAAAAATAGCCCATCGATTAGACTGTAAGCCCGTCAAATGGCAGGGACTGTCTCTATCTGTTGCCGACTTGTTCATCCCAAGTGCTTAGTACAGTGCTCTGCACATAGTAAGCGCTCAATAAATACTATTGAATGAATGAAAAAAGGTAGGCCCGGGGAAATGGTTAGGCTAGGAAAAAAGTTTAGGCCAGGGAAAAGTTTTGGGCTCGAGGAAAATGTAGGGATAGGGGAAAATGTTTGGGCTCGCGGGGGCTTGGCCTTGGGGAAAAGGTTTGGGCTCGGGTAAGAGGTTTGCGCTCAGGGAGGAGGCTTGTGCTCGGGGAAAAGGTTTGGGCTCGGGGCAAAGGTGTGGGCTCGGGGTAAAGCTTTGGGCTCGGGGTAAAGGTTTGGGCTCAGGGAAAAGGTTTGGGCTTGGGGAAAAGGCTTGGGCTCGGGGAAGAGGCTTGCGCTCAGGGAAAAGGTTTGGGCTCGGGGAAAAGGTTTAGGCTTGGGGAAAAGGTTTGGGCTTGGGGTAAAGGTTTGGGCTCCGGGAAAAGGTTTGGGCTTGGGGAAAAGGCTTGGGCTTGGGGAAAAGGTTTGGGCTCGGGGAAAAATTTTGGACGCGGGGAAAAGTTTGTGTTTCAGAGAAAAGGTCGGGATTCGGGGAAAAAGTCGGGATTCGGGGGAAGGTTTGGGTTCGGGAAAAGGTTTGGGCTTGGGAAAAAGGTCAGGACTCGGGGAAAAGGTCAGGACTCGGGGAAAAGGTCGGGACTATGGGAAAAGGTCTGGACTAGGGGCAAAGGTTTGGGCTTGGGGCAAAGGTTTGGGCTCAGGGCAAAGGTTTGGGCTCGGGGAAGACTTTAGGCCAGGGAAAGGGTTAGGCCAGGGTAAACGTTAGGCCGGGGTAAAGGTTAGGTGGGGGCAAACGTTAGGCCGGGGTAAAGGTTACGCGGGGGCAAAGGTTAGGCCAGCGGAAAAGGTTAGGCCAGGGGAAACGTTAGGGTATGGGAAAAGGTTAGACCAGGGAGAAAGTCAGGCCAGAGAGAAATTTAGGCCAAGGAAAACGTTAGGCTAGGGTAAAAGTTCAAGTTAGTGGAAAATGTTAGGCCAGGGAAAAGATTAGGTCAGCCGAAAAGGTCAGACTAGCCAAAAAGATCAGGCCAGCCGAAAAGAGTAAGCCAGCACAAAAGGCTACAACAGCGGACAAGTCTAGGCCAGTGGAAAAGACTAGACCAGCAGCAAAGGCTAGGCCAGCGAGATAAAGGTAGGCCAGGGGAACTGGTTAGGCTAGGAAAAAGGTTTAGGCTGGGGAAAAGGTTTGGGCTCGGGGAAAAGGTCGGAACTCGGGGAAAGGGTCAGGACTTGGGGAAAAGGTCGGAACTGGGGGACAAGGTCGGGGTTCAGGGAAAAGGTCGGGGTTCTGGGAAAAGGTTTGGTCTTGGGGAAAAGGTTTGAGCTCGGGGAAAAGGTTTAGGCTAGGGGGAAAGGTTAGTCTGAGGAAAAGGTTAGCCCAGGGTAAAGGTTAGGCCAGCGGAAAAGGTTAGGCCAGCGGAAAAGGTTAGGCCAGCGAAAAAGGTTAGGGTAGGGGAAAAGGTTAGGCTAGGGGAAAAGGTTGGACTGGGGAGAAAGTCATGCCAGAGAGAAGTTTAGGCTAAAGAAAAAGTTAGGCTAGGGGAAAAGTTTAGGTTAGGGGAAAAGGTTAGGCCAGGGAAAAGTTTAGGCCAGCCGAAAAGATCAGGCCAGCCGAAAAGATCAGGCCAGCCGAAAAGGTCAGGCCAGCGCAAAAGGGTAAGCCAGCGGAAAAGGCTAGGCCAGCGAGAAAAAGGTAGGCCTTGGGAAATGTTTAGGCTAGGAAAAACGTTTAGGCTGGGGAAAAGGTTTGGGCACAGGGAAAAGTTTGGGCTCGGGGAAAAAGATTGGGCTCTGGGAAAAGGTTAGTCCGGGGAAAAAGTTAGCCCAGGGTAAAGGTTAGGCCAGCGGAAAAGGTTAGGCCAGCGAAAAAGGTTAGGCTAGGGGAAAAGGTTAGACCAGGGAGAAAGTCAGGCCATAGAGAAGTTGAGGCTAAGGAAAACGTTAGGCTAGGGTAAAAGTTAGTGGAAAATGTTAGGCCAGGGAAAAGGTTAGGTCAGCCAAAAGGTCAGGCCAGCCGAAAAGATCAGGCCAGCTGAACAGGGTAAGCCGGCACAAAAGGCTAGAACAGCGGACAAGTCTAGGCCAGTGGAAAAGGCTAGGCCAGCAGGAAAATTGTAGGCCAGGGGAATGGTTAGGCTAAGAAAAAGTTTAGGCCGGGAAAAAGATTTGGGCTCGGGGAAAAGTTTTGGGCTCAGGGATAAGGTTGGGACTCGGGACAAGGTTGGGACTCGGGGAAAAGTTGGGGCTTGGGAAAAAGGTTTGGGCTAGGGGAAAAGGTTAGGCTGGGGAAAAGGTTAGGCCGGCGTAAAGGTTAGCTTGAGGTAAAGGTTGGCCAGGAAAAACGTTAGGCCAGTGGAAAAGGTTAGGCCAGAGGAAAAGGTTAGGCCAGCAAAAAAGGTTAGGCTAGGGGAAAAGGTTGGCCTGGGGAGAAAATCATGCCAGAGAGAAGTTTAGGCTAAGGAAAACGTTAAGCTAGGGGAAAAGGTTAGGACAGGGCAAGGGTCAGGCCAGCCGAAAAGGTCAGACAGCACAAAAGGGTAAGCCAGCAGAAAAGGCTAGGCCAGCGAGGAAAAGGTAGGCCAAGAGAAATGTTTAGGCTAGGAAAAAAGTTTAGGCCGGGGAAAAAGTTTGGGCTCGAGGAAAAGGTTTGGGCTCGGGGAAAAAGATTGGGCTCAGGGAAAAAGTTGGGGCGCAGGGAAAGAGTCTGGTCTCAGGGGAAAAAGCTTGGGCTCGGGGAAAAGGCTTGGGCTCGGGGAAAGGTTTTGGGCTAGGGAAAAGGTCAGGGTTCGGGGAAAAGGTCAGAAGTCGGGGAAAAGGTCTGGGCTCGGGGAAAAGATCGGGACTCGAGGAACAGGTCAGGGCTCGGGGTCAAGGTTTGGGATCGGGGAAAGGGTGGAGACTCAGGGAAAAGGTTTGGGCTCGGGGAAAAGGTTTGCGCTCGGGGAAAAAGTTTGGGCTCGGGGAAAAAGTTTGGGCTCGGGGAAAAAGTTAGGCCAGGGAAAGGGTTAGATTGGGGAAAAGGTTTAGGCCACGGAAAAAGGTCAGGCCAGCAGAAAAGGTCAGGCCAGCGGAAAAGGTCAGGTCAGCAGAAAAGAGTAAGCCAGCCGAAAAGGGTAAGCCAGCGGAAAAGGCTAGGACAACGGAAAAGGCTAGGACAGCAGAAAAAGCTAGGCAGGTGGAAAAGGTTAGGCTGGGGAAAATGTTAGGCCGGTTTAGGTTTAGGCCAGGGAAAAGGTTAGGCCGGGGAAAAGGTTAGGACAGCGGAAATGTTTAGGCCCGGGGAAAAGGTTAGGCTAGGGGAAAAGGTTAGAACAGGGAGAAAGTCTGGACAGAGACAAGTTTAGGCTAAGGAAAATGTTAGGCTAGGGAAAAAGTTTAGGTTAGGGGAAAGGGTTAGGGCATGGGTTAGGGCATGGAAAAGGTAAAGCCAGCGGAAAAGTTCAGGTCAGCGGAAAAGGTCAGGCCAGCAGAAAAGGGCAGTCCAGCAGAAAAGGGCAGGCCAGCGGAAAAGGGTAAGCAAGCGAGAAAGGCTAGGACAACCGAAAAGGTTAGGTCAGCAGGAAAGGCTAGGACAGCGGAAAAGCCTAGGACAGCGAGACAAAAGTAGGCCAGGGGAAATGGTTAGTCTAGGAAAAAAGTTTAGGCCGGGGTAAAGGTTTGGGCTGGGGAAAAGGCTTGCACTGGGGGAAAGGGTTTGGGATTAGGGAAAACGTCGGGACTCTGGGTAAAGGTCCGGACTCGGGGTAAAGGTTGGGACTCAGGCTAAAGGTCAGGACTTGGGGAAAAGGTCGGGACTCAGGGAAAAGTTTGGGCTTGGGGAAAAGGCTGGGGCTCGGGGAAAAGGCTGGGGCTAGGGGAAAGGTTTAGTCTGGGGAAAAGGTTAGGTCGGGAAAAAGGTTAGGCTGGGGTAATGGTTAGGCCGGGGTAAAGATTAGGCCGGCGTAAAGCTTAGGCCAGGGAAAAGGTTAGACCAGCAGAAAAGGTTAGGCCAGCGGAAAAGTTTAGGCCAGCGGAAAAGATTAGGCCAGTGGAAAAGGCTAGGCCAGTGGAAAAGGTTAGGCTAGGGGAAAAATTTCAGCTAGGGGGAAAGGTTAGGCTGGGGCAAAAGGTTAGGCCTGGGGAAAAGAATAGTTTAGGGGAAAATGTTAATCCAAGGGAAAAAGTTAGGCTAGGAGAAAGGTTAGGCTAGGGGAAAATGTAAGGCCACTGGAAAAGTTTAGGCTAGGCCAAAACGTTAGGACAGGGGAAAGATTAGCGCTAGGGGAAAAGGTCAGGGTGGGGAAAAGTTCAGGCCGGGGAAAATGTAAGGTCAGGGAAAAGGATATACCAAAGGAAAAGGTCAGTCTAGGATAAAACGTTAGATTAGGGCAAAGGTTAGGCTAGGGGTCAGGTAAGGCTATTGGAAAAGTTTAGACCAGGGAAGGAGGTTAGGCTAGGGGAAAACGGTAGGTTAGGGAAAAGGTTTGGGCTGAAGGAAAAGGTTAGGCCAGGGGGAAAAGGTTAGGCCAGGGGAAAGCGTTAGGCTAGGTGAAAACGTTAGGCTAGGGGAAATGGTTAGGTTAGGGGAAATGGTTAGGTTAGGGGAAAAGGTTAGGTATGAGGAAAAGTTTAGGATTAGGGAAAATGTTGACCAGGGGAAAAGATTAGGCTAAGGGAAAGGGTTAAGCTAAGGGAAAAGTTTAGGTCAAGGGAAAAGGTTAGGTCAGGGGAACGGTTAGGCCAGGGGAAAAGGTTAGGCCAGGAGACGGATAGGCCAGGGGAAAAGGTTAGGCCAGGGGAAAAGTTCAGGACGGGGAAAAGGTTAGCCCAGGGAAAAAGGTTAGGCTGGTGGAAAAGGGTAGGCTAAGGGAAAGGTTAGGCAAGGGGAAAGGTCCGCCTAGGTGTAAAGGTTAGTGTAGGGGGAAAAGGTTAGGCTAGGGAAAACGTTAGATTAGGGGGAAAGGTTAGGTTAGGGGAAAAGGTTAGGATTGGGGAAATGTTTGGACAGGGGAAAAGGTTCGGCTAAGGGGAAAAGGCTAGATAAGGGGAAAGGCTAGACTAGGGGCAAAGGTTAGGATAAGGGAAAAGGTTAGATCAGGGGAAAGTTTACATCAACCGAAAACTTTGTCAGAGAAAAGGTTAGGCTGGTGGAAAAGGTCAGACTAGGGGAAAGTTTAGGCGAGGGGAAAGGTTAGGCTGGGGGAAGAGGTTAGGCCAGGTGAAAAGGTTAGGCCAGGGGAAAAGATTAGGCCAGGGGAAAAGTTTCCGCAAGTGAACAAGTTAGGCTGGGGAAAAGGTTAAGCTAGGGGAAACGGTTAGATTAGGTGAAAAGGTTAGGTTAGGCAAAAAGGTTACTTTAGTTGTAAAGGTTAAGCTAGGGGAAAATGTTAGGCCAGGGGAAAAGGTTAAACCAGCGGAAATGGATCTGCTATGGGAAAAGGCTAGGCAAGGGGAATCGTTAGGTGAGGTGAAAAGGTTAGCTGAGCGGAAAAATATATCCCAAGGGAAAAAGTCAGGTGAGGGGGAAAGCTTAGGGGGAAAGCATCCCTAGCATGAAGGTCATTCATTCATTCAATAGTATTTATTGAGCACTTACTATGTGCTGAGCACTGTACTAAGCCCTTGGAATGTACAATTCTTCAACAGATAGAGAAAATCCCTGCTCATTGATGGGCTTACAGTCTAGTCAAAGGAGACAGACAGACACAAACAATAGCAATAAATAAAATCAAAGGGATGTACACCTCATTAACAAAATAAATAGGCTAATAAAAATATATACAAATGAGCAGACGAGCACAGTGCTGAGGGGAGGGGAAGGGAGAGGGGGAGGAGCAGAGGTGGAGGGGGGAAAGGGGAGCATAGCTGAGGGGAGGAGAAAGGGGGGCAGAGAGGCAGCAGAGGGAGCAGAGGGTAAAGGAGAAGCTCAGTCTGGGAAGGCCTCTTGGAGGAGGTGAGCTCTCAGTAGGGTTTTGAAGAGGGGAAGAGAGTTAGTTTGGTGGATGTGAGGAGGGAGGGCATTCCAGGACAGCGGGAGGACGTGGGCCAGGGGTCGACGGTGCGGTAGGCAAGAACGGGGGACAGTGAGGAGGTGAGCAGCAGAGGAGCGGAGCCTACGGGGTGGGCAGTAGAAAGAGAGAAGGGAGGTGAGGTAAGCGGGGGCAAGGTGATGGAGAGCCTTGAAGCCTAGAGTGAGAAGTTTTTGTTTCATTCGGAGGTTGATAGGCAGCCACTGGAGGTTTTAAAGGAGGAGAGTGTCAGTGAGAGTGAGAGTGAAACCTGGCCCTGCACCCTTCTCATTTCAGTTTGGGGCCCCCAGCCATTACGTTGCAGGCCTGAACCTGTACCCTTCTCCTTCCAGTTTTGCTCCCTCAACTTTTGCCTTGCAGGCCAACACTAAACATGGACCTAAACATGGTATATGGCACATGCACGTAGAATGCAGAGATTGCGGGGGCTAGGCCTGGAAGACAAAGGCTGGGAGGCCAAAATTGAATTGGAAAGAGAAGGGTTCCTGGCCAGACATGGCAGACAAAACCATGGCTGGCGGGGATGTTGCGGGGAGGGTGTGCAAAACTGGAAGGAGAAGAGTTCGAGGCCAGTCCTGCAAGGCAAAAGCTGGAGGAAGCAAACTGGCGCGAGAAGGACTTGGTGTCAGGCTTGCAAGGGAAAGGATGGAAGGGAAAAACTGGAAGGCAAAGGCAAGAGGACAAAAACTGGAATGAAAAGGGCTCGGGACCAGGCTAGTAAGGCAAAAACCTTGGGGCCAAAACTGGCACGAGAAGGGATCGAGACCAGGTGAGCTAGGCTAAGGTTGAGAGCAAAACTGCCCCAAAGTGGAACTAGAAGGGTTCGGGGCCAAGCCTGCAAGATATAGGCAAGGAGGGCCGAACTGGATTGATAAGGGTTCGGGGTCAGACCTTCAAGGCAAAGGCTGGGGAGGTAATATTGGAAGGGAAAGGCTGGGGGGCCCAAACTGGAATGAGAAGGGTTTGGGGCCAGGCCTGCAAGACAAAGGCTGGGGGGACAAACTGCAACGAGAAGGGCTCGGGCAAGGCCTTTAAGGCAAAGGCTGGGGGAACCCAAACTGGATTGATAAGGGTTCAGCTCCAAAACTGCAAGGCAAAGACTGAGGGATAACAATGGAAGATAAAAGCTGGGGCCCCAAAGTGAAACGAGAAGGGTTTGGGCCAGGGCTGCAAGGCAAAGGATTAGGGGCCAAAACTGGAATGCAAAAGCTGGGTGGCCCCAACTGGAACGAGAAGGGTTCGGGGCCAAGGCTGCAAGGGAAAGACTGGGAGGACCAAAATGCAACGAGAAGGGTTCTGGGCCGGACATGCAAGGCAAGGGTTTGGGGGGCAAAACAGGAAGGCAATGGCTGAGGGGCCCAAATTGGATGGAGAAGGGTTCGGGGCAAGGCCTGCAAGGCAAAGCCTCAGGGGGAAAACTGGAAGGGAAAGGCTGGGGACCTCAAACTGGAAAGAGATGGGTACGGAGGAAGGCCTGCAAGGCATAGGCTGGGGGCCCCAAACCGAACCCTTCTCTCTCCAGTTTTGGGCCCTCAGCCTTTGCCCTCCAGGCTTGGCCCCAAACCCTTCTCTTTCCAGTTTTGGGCCCCCAGCCTTTGCCTTCCAGGCCTGGCCCCGAATGCTTTTCCTTCAAGTATTGCTTCCCCCCGCAGAATTTGCTTTCCATGTCTGGCTCTGAAGGATTCTCGTTCCAGTTTGGGCCCCCCTGCCTCTCCCTTCCAGGCCTGGTACCCCAGTGATTGCCTGACAGGCCTGGCCCCACCCCCGGCCTTTGCCTTCCATGCTTGGCCATGAATCCTTCTCATTGCAGTTGTGGTCCCCAGAATATGCCTTTCAGGCCTAGCCCGAACCCTTCCAGTTTTGGGCTCCTAGCCTTTGCCTTCCAGGCCAGGACCAGAGTCCCTCTCTTTCCATTTGTGGTCCCTCAGCTTTCACCTTCCAGACCTCGCCCCGATCCCTTCTCTTTCCAGGTTTGGCCCCCCAAGCCTTTGCCTCACTGGCCTGGCCCCAAACCCTTGCTAATTTGGGGGTTGTGCTTAGAGTAAGGGTTAGGTTAGTTGCAAGCTGTGAAGACCGAGCTTGGGTGTCGTCTTCGAAATAAAGTAGGTGAAGCTTAATATAATGGTTAGGCTTAGTACTAGGGCTAAGGCTAAGGCTAAGGCTAAGGCTAAGGCTAAGGCTAAGATTGGTACTTGCTTAGGTCTAGGGTTAGCTAATGCTCCAGTCTCAGTTTGTACCTAGTGTTGGGGTTAGGGTTGGAGTTAGCATTAGGGTTTGGGTTCATGGTATGGTTAGTTGTAGGCTTCAGGCGCTGCCTACGGCTAGGATTCTCTATGAGGTTAGAGCTAAGCTTAGGGCTAAGATTAGGTGCTAGCGTTAGGGTTGGGGCTAGGGTTGAGGTTATGGTGAAGTTCCAGGGTTGTGCTTGTGGTTAGATGTAGACTGAAGGCTAAGGGTAGGAATAAGGTATGGCTAGTGTTAGGGCTAGGCCTTAGACCTAGCCAAGCTTAGGTTCCAGGGTTTGGGCTTGGGTTAGGGTTAGGCATTGGCCTAGGGTTAGGTCTCCGGGTAGGGTTTGGTCCTTGGTTTATGGTGACCTTACGGTTAGGATTAACTCTAGGGCTAAGGATAAGGATTTGGTCTTGTGGTAAGGATAGGCTTTAACATTAGAGTTGCTTTTAGAGTTTCCATTAGGGTTAAAACGTATGGGAAAAAAGACAGAATCACACATTTGCTCAACATAGGTACTTAGCAGGATAGAAGAAATACAGCTCATGCAGAAAACTCGATTCCAGAAGGGTCGAACACTGCAAGGCCAGGATCTGTGTAGCGATGTCTTCTCTTATTATAGTTACTCTCCACATGGAACTGAACACTTGAAATTTCAAGAAGGGCCCCTTTGGCATTTCGTTGCAGAGGAGTTTCAACGCAAGGCACTTTGCCAGGTTGGCAGGAAATGCATATTCCACTCAATCTCTTACTTAGCAGGGTAGACGAAGGATGACCCGCGCAGAACTCTAGACGTACACTGCAAGGCAAGGATCAGTGTAGCTGTCCTTTGTGTCTGTATTACCATTGTACTGCCAGTGGGACCTCAACGTTAAGACAGAATGGAAAAAGCGTGACTATTCATTGAACATTCATTGAACATTCATTGAACACATTCACTCTTACTTACGCAGGCTAAGGCTTACGCAGGCACTCTTACGCAGGCTAAGAGAAAAACGACTCCTGCCCAAGACTCCACTCCTGTAGTGCTGAAGATTGCTGGACAAGGATCAGTGTGGATGCCTTCTGTGCCTGAATTACTGTTGTCCATGGAAGTGAATATTTGCAATTTCCAGAAGAGTTCACATAGCATTTCCTTGCCATGCGAGTTCCAACGCAAGCGCTGTAATTACTGGGATTGAGAGAAAAACACAATGAATTTTTTTTAGTTAACTTATGCATGCACTTAACTTAGAGTTAACTTAGAGTACCAAGTTACCTAGTGCTGAGTATTGTTACTCAGAGTACTTTGAGTACTGAGCTAACTTAGAGTACTTATACTAGGCTGACTGCCAGAGTGCAAGCTTCTGCTCTTGGGTGCCACTATTTTGCCTGGAAGGAAAAGTTGAAGTTTAACGAAGGTGCCAAAGAGCATTATTTGTCAGAAGGCGACGCAAGGCAAGGGATGTTTAAAGAATGGAGAAAACGCACAAGTTGCTCAGCAACACGCGCAACAGCAACAGGCTATGGACTGCATACTACAGGACGTACTTACGTGTAGGTCTCTTCTGTTTCTCTAGGAGGTATTTTCTGAGAAATAGAATGTTTGAAGTGTAATGACAATTCTGAAGAGCATTTGGTGTCATGAGAGTTTCAGCACAAGTGACTTTTTCAGAATGGAGGAAGCACAAGAGTTTGTCAGCACATTTTTACTTACTTAGGCTAGCAGGAAGATGACACATGAGTGGACTAAGCTCCTTTTGTGTTCAACACTGCCGGGGACTGATCTTTGTGTAGAGATCTGGAGGGACTGTTTTGTTGGTGTACATGGACCTAAACAGGGGTGATTTCAAGAAGGGGTGAATTGGTATTTCATATCATAGGGGTTTCTCTAAACTTTTATTTAAGTTGCCCGCATAGCAGAATAGGCGAGAAAAGGTTCATGCAGCCCACCATATTCCAGGTATGTTGTATAACACTGTTCAAAGGCCGTTGTAGGCATCTTCTGGGTCTATATGTACTAGCTTACATGGAGTTGAGCTGTTAAAGTTTCATGTGGCTCTCAGGTCTCATTTCATGCCAGCGGGGTTTCAGAACCATAGGTGCGCTTACCTGAGCAGGCTAGGAGAAAGATGATGCATGCAATAGACTACCTTCCTTTTGTGCCGCTTTATTATCCAGAAGGAGAGAAGCACACTTTAAATAAGTTTTCATTTAACTTTATCATTTAGCAAGATAGAAGAAAAATGAGAAATGGAAAACACTACACTCCTGATCTTCTATCTTGCTAAGTAGGTAAGTTAACCGAAAATATCAGGATGGGATGTTAGTCTCAATCTTAAAAGTAAAGCCGCCAGCATGACACCAAGTGCTTTAAGTACTCTTCTGGAAATTGCAGTAGCAGGAAAGGAGATTTGAGAGTTTTAAGAAACGTCAACCGCTCAGCTCCATGTAAAATAGTTGATGCAGAAGACGCCCACCCTCCAGTACGTTCTGTATATACAGCCCATCAGGAGTGTAGTGTTTTCCATAAAGCCGCTTACTTTGAAACCCGTATAGCACGAAATGCTGTTAGAAGAACTCTTCTGGAAATTGCAGATGCTGCAAAAATATTCGAAATTGCCTGACTTGTTATTTGGTTTTGCTGTCTGTCTTCCCCTTTTCGACTGTGAGCCTGCTGTTGGCCAGGGATTGTCTCTATCTGTTGCCCATTTGTACATTCCAGGCTCTTTGGACAGTACTCTGCACACGTTAAGGGCTCCATAAACACGATTGAATGAGGAATGAAATACTCCTTTCTGCAGGTACAGAAGATCTCTACACTCTCCCTGCCCACCAGTGTTCGGCACAAAAGGAAGGTAGTCTATTGCATGCATCATCTTTCTCCTAGCCTGCTCAGGTAAGCGCACCTATGGTTCTGAAACCCCGCTGGCATGAAATGAGACCTGAGAGCCACATGAAACTTTAACAGCTCAACTCCATGTAAGCTAGTACATATAGACCCAGAAGATGCCTACAACGGCCTTTGAACAGTGTTATACAACATACCTGGAATATGGTGGGCTGCATGAACCTTTTCTCGCCTATTCTGCTATGCGGGCAACTTAAATAAAAGTTTAGAGAAACCCCTATGATATGAAATACCAATTCACCCCTTCTTGAAATCACCCCTGTTTAGGTCCATGTACACCAACAAAACAGTCCCTCCAGATCTCTACACAAAGATCAGTCCCCGGCAGTGTTGAACACAAAAGGAGCTTAGTCCACTCATGTGTCATCTTCCTGCTAGCCTAAGTAAGTAAAAATGTGCTGACAAACTCTTGTGCTTCCTCCATTCTGAAAAAGTCACTTGTGCTGAAACTCTCATGACACCAAATGCTCTTCAGAATTGTCATTACACTTCAAACATTCTATTTCTCAGAAAATACCTCCTAGAGAAACAGAAGAGACCTACACGTAAGTACGTCCTGTAGTATGCAGTCCATAGCCTGTTGCTGTTGCGCGTGTTGCTGAGCAACTTGTGCGTTTTCTCCATTCTTTAAACATCCCTTGCCTTGCGTCGCCTTCTGACAAATAATGCTCTTTGGCACCTTCGTTAAACTTCAACTTTTCCTTCCAGGCAAAATAGTGGCACCCAAGAGCAGAAGCTTGCACTCTGGCAGTCAGCCTAGTATAAGTACTCTAAGTTAGCTCAGTACTCAAAGTACTCTGAGTAACAATACTCAGCACTAGGTAACTTGGTACTCTAAGTTAACTCTAAGTTAAGTGCATGCATAAGTTAACTAAAAAAAATTCATTGTGTTTTTCTCTCAATCCCAGTAATTACAGCGCTTGCGTTGGAACTCGCATGGCAAGGAAATGCTATGTGAACTCTTCTGGAAATTGCAAATATTCACTTCCATGGACAACAGTAATTCAGGCACAGAAGGCATCCACACTGATCCTTGTCCAGCAATCTTCAGCACTACAGGAGTGGAGTCTTGGGCAGGAGTCGTTTTTCTCTTAGCCTGCGTAAGAGTGCCTGCGTAAGCCTTAGCCTGCGTAAGTAAGAGTGAATGTGTTCAATGAATGTTCAATGAATGTTCAATGAATAGTCACGCTTTTTCCATTCTGTCTTAACGTTGAGGTCCCACTGGCAGTACAATGGTAATACAGACACAAAGGACAGCTACACTGATCCTTGCCTTGCAGTGTACGTCTAGAGTTCTGCGCGGGTCATCCTTCGTCTACCCTGCTAAGTAAGAGATTGAGTGGAATATGCATTTCCTGCCAACCTGGCAAAGTGCCTTGCGTTGAAACTCCTCTGCAACGAAATGCCAAAGGGGCCCTTCTTGAAATTTCAAGTGTTCAGTTCCATGTGGAGAGTAACTATAATAAGAGAAGACATCGCTACACAGATCCTGGCCTTGCAGTGTTCGACCCTTCTGGAATCGAGTTTTCTGCATGAGCTGTATTTCTTCTATCCTGCTAAGTACCTATGTTGAGCAAATGTGTGATTCTGTCTTTTTTCCCATACGTTTTAACCCTAATGGAAACTCTAAAAGCAACTCTAATGTTAAAGCCTATCCTTACCACAAGACCAAATCCTTATCCTTAGCCCTAGAGTTAATCCTAACCGTAAGGTCACCATAAACCAAGGACCAAACCCTACCCGGAGACCTAACCCTAGGCCAATGCCTAACCCTAACCCAAGCCCAAACCCTGGAACCTAAGCTTGGCTAGGTCTAAGGCCTAGCCCTAACACTAGCCATACCTTATTCCTACCCTTAGCCTTCAGTCTACATCTAACCACAAGCACAACCCTGGAACTTCACCATAACCTCAACCCTAGCCCCAACCCTAACGCTAGCACCTAATCTTAGCCCTAAGCTTAGCTCTAACCTCATAGAGAATCCTAGCCGTAGGCAGCGCCTGAAGCCTACAACTAACCATACCATGAACCCAAACCCTAATGCTAACTCCAACCCTAACCCCAACACTAGGTACAAACTGAGACTGGAGCATTAGCTAACCCTAGACCTAAGCAAGTACCAATCTTAGCCTTAGCCTTAGCCTTAGCCTTAGCCTTAGCCTTAGCCTTAGCCCTAGTACTAAGCCTAACCATTATATTAAGCTTCACCTACTTTATTTCGAAGACGACACCCAAGCTCGGTCTTCACAGCTTGCAACTAACCTAACCCTTACTCTAAGCACAACCCCCAAATTAGCAAGGGTTTGGGGCCAGGCCAGTGAGGCAAAGGCTTGGGGGGCCAAACCTGGAAAGAGAAGGGATCGGGGCGAGGTCTGGAAGGTGAAAGCTGAGGGACCACAAATGGAAAGAGAGGGACTCTGGTCCTGGCCTGGAAGGCAAAGGCTAGGAGCCCAAAACTGGAAGGGTTCGGGCTAGGCCTGAAAGGCATATTCTGGGGACCACAACTGCAATGAGAAGGATTCATGGCCAAGCATGGAAGGCAAAGGCCGGGGGTGGGGCCAGGCCTGTCAGGCAATCACTGGGGTACCAGGCCTGGAAGGGAGAGGCAGGGGGGCCCAAACTGGAACGAGAATCCTTCAGAGCCAGACATGGAAAGCAAATTCTGCGGGGGGAAGCAATACTTGAAGGAAAAGCATTCGGGGCCAGGCCTGGAAGGCAAAGGCTGGGGGCCCAAAACTGGAAAGAGAAGGGTTTGGGGCCAAGCCTGGAGGGCAAAGGCTGAGGGCCCAAAACTGGAGAGAGAAGGGTTCGGTTTGGGGCCCCCAGCCTATGCCTTGCAGGCCTTCCTCCGTACCCATCTCTTTCCAGTTTGAGGTCCCCAGCCTTTCCCTTCCAGTTTTCCCCCTGAGGCTTTGCCTTGCAGGCCTTGCCCCGAACCCTTCTCCATCCAATTTGGGCCCCTCAGCCATTGCCTTCCTGTTTTGCCCCCCAAACCCTTGCCTTGCATGTCCGGCCCAGAACCCTTCTCGTTGCATTTTGGTCCTCCCAGTCTTTCCCTTGCAGCCTTGGCCCCGAACCCTTCTCGTTCCAGTTGGGGCCACCCAGCTTTTGCATTCCAGTTTTGGCCCCTAATCCTTTGCCTTGCAGCCCTGGCCCAAACCCTTCTCGTTTCACTTTGGGGCCCCAGCTTTTATCTTCCATTGTTATCCCTCAGTCTTTGCCTTGCAGTTTTGGAGCTGAACCCTTATCAATCCAGTTTGGGTTCCCCCAGCCTTTGCCTTAAAGGCCTTGCCCGAGCCCTTCTCGTTGCAGTTTGTCCCCCCAGCCTTTGTCTTGCAGGCCTGGCCCCAAACCCTTCTCATTCCAGTTTGGGCCCCCCAGCCTTTCCCTTCCAATATTACCTCCCCAGCCTTTGCCTTGAAGGTCTGACCCCGAACCCTTATCAATCCAGTTCGGCCCTCCTTGCCTATATCTTGCAGGCTTGGCCCCGAACCCTTCTAGTTCCACTTTGGGGCAGTTTTGCTCTCAACCTTAGCCTAGCTCACCTGGTCTCGATCCCTTCTCGTGCCAGTTTTGGCCCCAAGGTTTTTGCCTTACTAGCCTGGTCCCGAGCCCTTTTCATTCCAGTTTTTGTCCTCTTGCCTTTGCCTTCCAGTTTTTCCCTTCCATCCTTTCCCTTGCAAGCCTGACACCAAGTCCTTCTCGCGCCAGTTTGCTTCCTCCAGCTTTTGCCTTGCAGGACTGGCCTCGAACTCTTCTCCTTCCAGTTTTGCACACCCTCCCCGCAACATCCCCGCCAGCCATGGTTTTGTCTGCCATGTCTGGCCAGGAACCCTTCTCTTTCCAATTCAATTTTGGCCTCCCAGCCTTTGTCTTCCAGGCCTAGCCCCCGCAATCTCTGCATTCTACGTGCATGTGCCATATACCATGTTTAGGTCCATGTTTAGTGTTGGCCTGCAAGGCAAAAGTTGAGGGAGCAAAACTGGAAGGAGAAGGGTACAGGTTCAGGCCTGCAACGTAATGGCTGGGGGCCCCAAACTGAAATGAGAAGGGTGCAGGGCCAGGTTTCACTCTCACTCTCACTGACACTCTCCTCCTTTAAAACCTCCAGTGGCTGCCTATCAACCTCCGAATGAAACAAAAACTTCTCACTCTAGGCTTCAAGGCTCTCCATCACCTTGCCCCCGCTTACCTCACCTCCCTTCTCTCTTTCTACTGCCCACCCCGTAGGCTCCGCTCCTCTGCTGCTCACCTCCTCACTGTCCCCCGTTCTTGCCTACCGCACCGTCGACCCCTGGCCCACGTCCTCCCGCTGTCCTGGAATGCCCTCCCTCCTCACATCCACCAAACTAACTCTCTTCCCCTCTTCAAAACCCTACTGAGAGCTCACCTCCTCCAAGAGGCCTTCCCAGACTGAGCTTCTCCTTTACCCTCTGCTCCCTCTGCTGCCTCTCTGCCCCCCTTTCTCCTCCCCTCAGCTATGCTCCCCTTTCCCCCCTCCACCTCTGCTCCTCCCCCTCTCCCTTCCCCTCCCCTCAGCACTGTGCTCGTCTGCTCATTTGTATATATTTTTATTAGCCTATTTATTTTGTTAATGAGGTGTACATCCCTTTGATTTTATTTATTGCTATTGTTTGTGTCTGTCTGTCTCCTTTGACTAGACTGTAAGCCCATCAATGAGCAGGGATTTTCTCTATCTGTTGAAGAATTGTACATTCCAAGGGCTTAGTACAGTGCTCAGCACATAGTAAGTGCTCAATAAATACTATTGAATGAATGAATGACCTTCATGCTAGGGATGCTTTCCCCCTAAGCTTTCCCCCTCACCTGACTTTTTCCCTTGGGATATATTTTTCCGCTCAGCTAACCTTTTCACCTCACCTAACGATTCCCCTTGCCTAGCCTTTTCCCATAGCAGATCCATTTCCGCTGGTTTAACCTTTTCCCCTGGCCTAACATTTTCCCCTAGCTTAACCTTTACAACTAAAGTAACCTTTTTGCCTAACCTAACCTTTTCACCTAATCTAACCGTTTCCCCTAGCTTAACCTTTTCCCCAGCCTAACTTGTTCACTTGCGGAAACTTTTCCCCTGGCCTAATCTTTTCCCCTGGCCTAACCTTTTCACCTGGCCTAACCTCTTCCCCCAGCCTAACCTTTCCCCTCGCCTAAACTTTCCCCTAGTCTGACCTTTTCCACCAGCCTAACCTTTTCTCTGACAAAGTTTTCGGTTGATGTAAACTTTCCCCTGATCTAACCTTTTCCCTTATCCTAACCTTTGCCCCTAGTCTAGCCTTTCCCCTTATCTAGCCTTTTCCCCTTAGCCGAACCTTTTCCCCTGTCCAAACATTTCCCCAATCCTAACCTTTTCCCCTAACCTAACCTTTCCCCCTAATCTAACGTTTTCCCTAGCCTAACCTTTTCCCCCTACACTAACCTTTACACCTAGGCGGACCTTTCCCCTTGCCTAACCTTTCCCTTAGCCTACCCTTTTCCACCAGCCTAACCTTTTTCCCTGGGCTAACCTTTTCCCCGTCCTGAACTTTTCCCCTGGCCTAACCTTTTCCCCTGGCCTATCCGTCTCCTGGCCTAACCTTTTCCCCTGGCCTAACCGTTCCCCTGACCTAACCTTTTCCCTTGACCTAAACTTTTCCCTTAGCTTAACCCTTTCCCTTAGCCTAATCTTTTCCCCTGGTCAACATTTTCCCTAATCCTAAACTTTTCCTCATACCTAACCTTTTCCCCTAACCTAACCATTTCCCCTAACCTAACCATTTCCCCTAGCCTAACGTTTTCACCTAGCCTAACGCTTTCCCCTGGCCTAACCTTTTCCCCCTGGCCTAACCTTTTCCTTCAGCCCAAACCTTTTCCCTAACCTACCGTTTTCCCCTAGCCTAACCTCCTTCCCTGGTCTAAACTTTTCCAATAGCCTTACCTGACCCCTAGCCTAACCTTTGCCCTAATCTAACGTTTTATCCTAGACTGACCTTTTCCTTTGGTATATCCTTTTCCCTGACCTTACATTTTCCCCGGCCTGAACTTTTCCCCACCCTGACCTTTTCCCCTAGCGCTAATCTTTCCCCTGTCCTAACGTTTTGGCCTAGCCTAAACTTTTCCAGTGGCCTTACATTTTCCCCTAGCCTAACCTTTCTCCTAGCCTAACTTTTTCCCTTGGATTAACATTTTCCCCTAAACTATTCTTTTCCCCAGGCCTAACCTTTTGCCCCAGCCTAACCTTTCCCCCTAGCTGAAATTTTTCCCCTAGCCTAACCTTTTCCACTGGCCTAGCCTTTTCCACTGGCCTAATCTTTTCCGCTGGCCTAAACTTTTCCGCTGGCCTAACCTTTTCTGCTGGTCTAACCTTTTCCCTGGCCTAAGCTTTACGCCGGCCTAATCTTTACCCCGGCCTAACCATTACCCCAGCCTAACCTTTTTCCCGACCTAACCTTTTCCCCAGACTAAACCTTTCCCCTAGCCCCAGCCTTTTCCCCGAGCCCCAGCCTTTTCCCCAAGCCCAAACTTTTCCCTGAGTCCCGACCTTTTCCCCAAGTCCTGACCTTTAGCCTGAGTCCCAACCTTTACCCCGAGTCCGGACCTTTACCCAGAGTCCCGACGTTTTCCCTAATCCCAAACCCTTTCCCCCAGTGCAAGCCTTTTCCCCAGCCCAAACCTTTACCCCGGCCTAAACTTTTTTCCTAGACTAACCATTTCCCCTGGCCTACTTTTGTCTCGCTGTCCTAGGCTTTTCCGCTGTCCTAGCCTTTCCTGCTGACCTAACCTTTTCGGTTGTCCTAGCCTTTCTCGCTTGCTTACCCTTTTCCGCTGGCCTGCCCTTTTCTGCTGGACTGCCCTTTTCTGCTGGCCTGACCTTTTCCGCTGACCTGAACTTTTCCGCTGGCTTTACCTTTTCCATGCCCTAACCCATGCCCTAACCCTTTCCCCTAACCTAAACTTTTTCCCTAGCCTAACATTTTCCTTAGCCTAAACTTGTCTCTGTCCAGACTTTCTCCCTGTTCTAACCTTTTCCCCTAGCCTAACCTTTTCCCCGGGCCTAAACATTTCCGCTGTCCTAACCTTTTCCCCGGCCTAACCTTTTCCCTGGCCTAAACCTAAACCGGCCTAACATTTTCCCCAGCCTAACCTTTTCCACCTGCCTAGCTTTTTCTGCTGTCCTAGCCTTTTCCGTTGTCCTAGCCTTTTCCGCTGGCTTACCCTTTTCGGCTGGCTTACTCTTTTCTGCTGACCTGACCTTTTCCGCTGGCCTGACCTTTTCTGCTGGCCTGACCTTTTTCCGTGGCCTAAACCTTTTCCCCAATCTAACCCTTTCCCTGGCCTAACTTTTTCCCCGAGCCCAAACTTTTTCCCCGAGCCCAAACTTTTTCCCCGAGCGCAAACCTTTTCCCCGAGCCCAAACCTTTTCCCTGAGTCTCCACCCTTTCCCCGATCCCAAACCTTGACCCCGAGCCCTGACCTGTTCCTCGAGTCCCGATCTTTTCCCCGAGCCCAGACCTTTTCCCCGACTTCTGACCTTTTCCCCGAACCCTGACCTTTTCCCTAGCCCAAAACCTTTCCCCGAGCCCAAGCCTTTTCCCCGAGCCCAAGCTTTTTCCCCTGAGACCAGACTCTTTCCCTGCGCCCCAACTTTTTCCCTGAGCCCAATCTTTTTCCCCGAGCCCAAACCTTTTCCTCGAGCCCAAACTTTTTCCCCGGCCTAAACTTTTTTCCTAGCCTAAACATTTCTCTTGGCCTACCTTTTCCTCGCTGGCCTAGCCTTTTCTGCTGGCTTACCCTTTTGTGCTGTCTGACCTTTTCGGCTGGCCTGACCCTTGCCCTGTCCTAACCTTTTCCCCTAGCTTAACGTTTTCCTTAGCCTAAACTTCTCTCTGGCATGATTTTCTCCCCAGGCCAACCTTTTCCCCTAGCCTAACCTTTTTTGCTGGCCTAACCTTTTCCTCTGGCCTAACCTTTTCCACTGGCCTAACGTTTTTCCTGGCCAACCTTTACCTCAAGCTAACCTTTACGCCGGCCTAACCTTTTCCCCAGCCTAACCTTTTCCCCTAGCCCAAACCTTTTTCCCAAGCCCCAACTTTTCCCCGAGTCCCAACCTTGTCCCCGAGTCCCAACCTTATCCCTGAGCCCAAAACTTTTCCCCGAGCCCAAATCTTTTTCCCGGCCTAAACTTTTTCTTAGCCTAACCATTCCCCTGGCCTACAATTTTCCTGCTGGCCTAGCCTTTTCCACTGGCCTAGACTTGTCCGCTGTTCTAGCCTTTTGTGCCGGCTTACCCTGTTCAGCTGGCCTGATCTTTTCGGCTGGCCTGACCTTTTTGGCTGACCTAACCTTTTCCCTGGCCTAACATTTTCCACTAACTTTTACCCTAGCCTAACGTTTTCCTTAGCCTCAACTTCTCTATGGCCTGACTTTCTCCCTGGTCTAACCTTTTCCCCTAGCCTAACCTTTTTCGCTGGCCTAACCTTTTCCGCTGGCCTAACCTTTACCCTGGGCTAACTTTTTCCCCGGACTAACCTTTTCCCAGAGCCCAATCTTTTTCCCCGAGCCCAAAACTTTTCCCTGTGCCCAAACCTTTTCCCCAGCCTAAACGTTTTTCCTAGCCTAAACATTTCCCAAGGCCTACCTTTTTCTCGCTGGCCTAGCCTTTTCCGCTGGCTTACCCTTTTGCGCTGGCCTGACCTTTTCGGCTGGCCTGATCTTTTCGGCTGGCCTGATCTTTTCGGCTGGCCTAAACTTTTCCCTGGCCTAACCTTTTCCCCTAACCTAAACTTTTCCCCTAGCCTAACTTTTTCTTTAGCCTAAACTTCTCTCTGGCATGACTTTCTCCCCAGTCCAACCTTTTCCCCTAGCCTAACCTTTTCCCCTACCCTAACCTTTTTCGCTGGCCTAACCTTTTCCGCTGGCCTAACCTTTTCCGCTGGCCTAACCTTTACCCTGGGCTAACCTTTTCCTCAGACTAACCTTTCCCCCTAGCCTAAACCTTTTCCCCGAGCTCAAACCTTTTCCCCAAGACCAAACCTTTTCCCAGAACCCCGACCTTTTCCCTGAACCCCGACCTTGTCCCCCAGTTCCGACCTTTTCCCCAAGTCCTGACCCTTTCCCCGAGTTCCGACCTTTTCCCCGAGCCCAAACCTTTTCCCCAGCCTAAACCTTTTTCCTAGCCTAACCAGTTCCCCTGGCCTACCTTTATCTCGCTGGCCTAGCCTTTGCTGCTGGTCTAGTCTTTTCCACTGGCCTAGACTTGTCCGCTGTTGTAGCCTTTTGTGCTGGCTTACTCTTTTCGGCTGGCCTGATCTTTTTGGCTAGTCTGACCTTTTCGGCTGACCTAATCTTTTCCCTGGCCTAACATTTTCCACTAACTTGAACTTTTACCCTAGCCTAACGTTTTCCTTGGCCTAAATTTCTCTCTGGCCTGACTTTCTCCCTGGTCTAACCTTTTCCCATACCCTAACGTTTTCCCCTGGCCTAACCTTTTCCGCTGGCCTAACCTTTGCCCCCGCGTAACCTTTACCCCGGCCTAACGTTTGCCCCCACCTAACCTTTACCCCGGCCTAACGTTTACCCTGGCCTAACCCTTTCCCTGGCCTAAAGTCTTCCCCGAGCCCAAACCTTTGCCCTGAGCCCAAACCTTTGCCCCAAGCCCAAACCTTTGCCCCTAGTCCAGACCTTTTCCCATAGTCCCGACCTTTTCCCCGAGTCCTGACCTTTTCCCCGAGTCCTGACCTTTTTCCCAAGCCCAAACCTTTTTCCCGAACCCAAACCTTCCCCCGAATCCCGACTTTTTCCCCGAATCCCGACCTTTTCTCTGAAACACAAACTTTTCCCCGCGTCCAAAATTTTTCCCCGAGCCCAAACCTTTTCCCCAAGCCCAAGCCTTTTCCCCAAGCCCAAACCTTTTCCCGGAGCCCAAACCTTTACCCCAAGCCCAAACCTTTTCCCCAAGCCTAAACCTTTTCCCCGAGCCCAAACCTTTTCCCTGAGCGCAAGCCTCTTCCCCGAGCCCAAGCCTTTTCCCCAAGCCCAAACCTTTTCCCTGAGCCCAAACCTTTACCCCGAGCCCAAAGCTTTACCCCGAGCCCACACCTTTGCCCCGAGCCCAAACCTTTTCCCCGAGCACAAGCCTCCTCCCTGAGCGCAAACCTCTTACCCGAGCCCAAACCTTTTCCCCAAGGCCAAGCCCCCGCGAGCCCAAACATTTTCCCCTATCCCTACATTTTCCTCGAGCCCAAAACTTTTCCCTGGCCTAAACTTTTTTCCTAGCCTAACCATTTCCCCGGGCCTACCTTTTTTCATTCATTCAATAGTATTTATTGAGCGCTTACTATGTGCAGAGCACTGTACTAAGCACTTGGGATGAACAAGTCGGCAACAGATAGAGACAGTCCCTGCCATTTGACGGGCTTACAGTCTAATCGATGGGCTATTTTTCTCGCTGGCCTAGCCTTTTCCGCTGGCCTAGTCTTTTCTGCTGTCCCAGCCTTTTCCACTGTCCTAGCCTTTTTCCCGTTGGCTTACCCTTTTCCGCTGGCCTGACCTTTTCCGCTGGCCTGATCTTTTCTGTTGGCCTGACCTTTGCTGCTGGCCTGACCTTTTTGGCTTGCCTGCCCTTTTCGGCTGGCCTGCCCTTTTCTGCTGGCCTGACATTTTCTGCTGGCCTAACCTTTTCCCCTAACCTAAACTTTGCCCCAAACTAACGTTTTCCTTAGCCTTAACGTCTCTCTGGCCTGACTTTCTTCCTAGTCTAACCTTCTCCCCTAGCCTAACCTTTTCCGCTGCCTTAACCTTTTCTGCTGGACTAACCTTTACCCCGGCCTAACGTTTACCCCAGCCTAATCTTTAATAATAATGTTGGTATTTGTTAAGCACTTATTATGTGCAGAGCACTGTTCTAAGCGCTGGAGTAGATACAAGATCATCAGGTGTCCCACGTGAGGCTCACAGTCTTCATCCCCATTTTGCAGATGAGGTAACTGAGGCACAGAGAAGTTAAGTGACTTGCCCACAGTCACACAGCTGACAAGTGACAGAGTCTGGATTCGAACCGATGACCTCTGACTCTTAAGCCCGGGCTCTATCCACCGAGCCACACTGCTTCTTCCGCTGGCCTAACCTTTTCCCCTGGACTAACCTTTACCCCGGCCTAACCTTTTCTCAGGCCTAACCTTCTCCCCGACCTAAACTTTTCACCTAGCCTAAACCTTATCCCCGAGCCCAAACCTTTTCCCCGAGCCCAAACCTTTTTCCCAAGCCCAAACCTTTTCCCCGAATCCCGATCTTTCCCCCGTGTCCCGACCTTTTCCTCGTGTTCCGACCTTTTCCCCATATTCTGACCTTTTCCCCGTGTCCCGACCTTTTCCCCAAGCCCAAACCTTTTCCCCGAATCCCGACCTGTTCCCCGCTCGACCTTTTCCTTGTGTTCCAACCTTTTCCCCGTGTTCTGAACTTTTCCCCGAATCCCGACCTTTTCCCCGAATCCCGACCTTTTCCCTGAGTCCCTACCTTTTCCCCGAGTACCGGCCTTTTCCCTGAGTACCGACATTTTCCCCGATCTTTTCCCCGATCCCAAACTTTTAACCTGAGACCAATCCTTCTCCCCGAGCCCAAGCCTTTTCCCCTAGCCCAAGCCTTTTCCCCGAGCCCAAGCCTGTTCTCCGAGCTCAAACATTTTCCCCGAGCCCAAAACTTTTCCCCGGCCTAAACTTTTTTCCTAGCCTATCAATTTCCCCTGGCCTACCCTTTTCTTGCTGGCCTAGTCTTTTCCGCTGTCCCAGCCTTTTCTGCTGTCCCAGCCTTTTCCGCTGGCCTGATCTTTTCCGCTGGCCTGACCTTTTCCCCTGGCCTGACCTTTTCTCTGGCCTAAACTTTTCCCCTAACCTAAACTTTTCGCCTAGCCTAATCTTCTCTCTGGCCTGACTTTCTCCCTGGTCTAAACTTTTCCCCTAGCCTAAGCTTTTCCGCTGGGCTTACCTTTTCTGCTGGACTAACCTTCACCCCTGCCTAACCTTTACCCCAGCCTAAGCTTTACCCTGGCCTAACCTTTTCCCGGACCTAACCTTTTCCCAAGCCTAACCTTTTCCCCGGCCTACACCTTATGCCCGAGCCCAAACCTTTTCCCCGAGTCCAAGCATTTTCCCGAGCCCAAGCCTTTTCCCTGAGCCCAAGCCTTTTCCCCGAGCCCAAAACTTTTCCCCGAGCCCAAACCTTTTCCCCGAGACCAAGCCTTTTCCCTGAGCCCCAACCTTTTACCCGGCCTAAACTTTTTCCTAGCCTAACCATTTCCCATGGCCTAGCCTTTTCTGCTGGCCAGTCTTTTCTGCTGGCCAACTTTTTCTGCTAGCCTAGCCTTTTCCGCTGGCCTAGACTTTTCTGCTGGCCTAGCCTTTTCCGCTGGTAGCCTTTTCCGCTGCCTAGTCTTTTCTGCTGGCCTGATCTTTTCTGCTGGCCTGACCTTTTCCGCTGGTCTGATCTTTTCCCTCGCCTAACCTTTTCCCTTAACCTAAACTTTTCCCCTAACGTAACGTTTTCCTTAGCCTAAACTCCTCTCTGGTCTGACTTTCTCCCTGGTCTAATCTTCTCCCCTAGCCTAACATTTTCCGCTGGACTAAACTTTTCCCCTTGCCTAACCTTTTCCGCTGGCCTAACCTTTTCTACTAACCTAAATTTTTCCCCTAGACTAACGTTTTCCTTAGCCTAAACTTCTCCCTGGTCTAACCTTTCCCCTGGTCTAACCTTTTCCCCTAGCCTAACCTTTTCTGCTGGCCTAACCTTTTCCACTGGTCTAACCTTTTCCCCAGCCTAACCTTTACCCCGGCCTAACCTTTACCCTGGCCGAACCTTTTCCCTGAGCCCAAACCTTTTCCCCCAGTCCAAACCTTTTCCCCGAGCTCAAACCATTTCCCTGAGCCCAAACATTTTTCCGAGCCCAAAACTTTTCCCCGAGCCCAAACCTTTTCCCCGAGCCCAAGCCTTTTCCCTCTCTCAACCCCAATTCCCCTTCCAGTTATCGCCCTATCTCCTTCCTATCCTTCCTTTCCAAACTCCTAGAATGAGTCACCTACACTCGCTGCCTTGAATTCCTCAACTCCAACTCTCTCCTGGACCCCCTCCAACCTGGTTTCCATCCCCTCCACTCTACCGAGACTGCTCTCTCAAAGGTCACCCATGAACTCCTTCTTAACAAATGCAATGGCTCCTACTCTCTCCTAATCCTCCTCGACCTCTCAGCTACCTTTGGCACTGTCAACCGTCCCCTTCTCCTCCACACCTTATCTCACCTTGGCTTCACAGACTCCCTCCTCTCCTGGTTCTCCTCTTATCGTTCTGGTGGTTCATTCTCGGTCTCCTTGGTGGGCTTCTCCTCCTCCTCCCATCCGCTATCTGTAGGGGTTCCTCAAGGGTTAGTTCTTGTCCCTCTTCTCTTCTCCATCTGTACTCACTCTATTGGTGAACTCGTTCTCTCCCACGGCTTCAACTATCATCTCTATGCAGATAACACCCAAATCTACATCTCCTCCCCTGTTCTCTCCCCTTCCCTTCAGGCTCGTATCTCCTCCTGCCTCCAGGACGTCTCCACTTGGATGGCTGCCCACCACTACATGTCCAAAACATGTCCAAAACTGAGCTCCTTATCTTTCCTCCCAAACCCTGTCCTCTTCTGACTTCCCTGTCACTGTGAACAGCACGACCAGCCTTCCCGTCTCTCAAGCTGCAACTTTGGTATCGTCCTTGACTCAGCTCTCTCATTCACCCCACACATCCAGTCCATCACCAACGTCTGCCAGTCTCACGTTTACAATATCGCCAAGATCCGCCCTTTCATCTCCATCCAAATGGCTATCGTACTGGTACAAGCTCTCATAATATTCCAGCTAAATTATTGTGACAGCCTTCTCTCTGATTTCCCTTCCTCCTGTCTCTCCCCACTCCAGTCTATTCTTCATTTTGCTGCCCTGATCATCTTCCTGCAGAAACTCTCTGGGCATGTCACTCCCCTCCTTAAAAACCTCCAGTGGTTGCCTATCAACCTCCGCACGAAACAAAAACTTCCACTCTGGGCTTCAAGGGTCTCCATCACCTTGCCCCCTCCTACCTCACCTCCCATCTCTCTATCTACTGCCCACCCCCCACGCTCTGCTCCTCTGCAGCTCACCTCCTCACCGTCGCCCTTTCAAGCCTATCCCGCCGTGGACCTCTGGCCTACATCCTACCGCTGTCCTAGACTGCCCTTCCTCCTCACCTCCGCCAAGCTAACTCGCTTCCCCTCTTCAAAGCCCTACCAAGAGCTCACCTCCTCCAAGAGGCTTTCCCAGACTGAGCTACCCCTTTTCCCTCTGCTCCCTCTGCTCCCTCTCTGCTCCCCCTCCACCTTCTGCTCCCTCCCCTTCCCCCTCACCTCCCCTCAGCTAAGCCCCCTTTCCCTCTGCCCCTCCCCCTCTCCCTTCCCCTCCCCTCAGCACTGTGCTCATTTGGATATACTTTTATTACCCTATTCATTTTGTTAATGAGGTGTACATCGCCTTGATTCTATTTATCATGATTATGTTGTCTTGTTTTCGACCATCTGTCTCCCCCGATTAGACTGTGAGCCCGTCATTGGGCAGGGATTGTCTCTATCTGTTGCCAAATTGTACATTCCAAGCACTTAGTACAGTGCTCTGCACATAGTAAGTGCTCAATAAATACTATTGAACTAATAAATGAATGATTCAGGTTTGGGCCCTGCACCCTTTGCCTTGCAGGTTGGGAATGGAACCCTTTTGGTTCCACTTTGGGTTCTGCAACCTTCACTTGCAGGTTTGGCCCCCGACCCTTTGCCTGGCATGTTTTCCCCCAAACCCTTTTAGTACCAGTTTGGGAGCCTCAGCCCCTGCCTAGCAGATTTGTCCCAGAACCGTTTTGGTTCCAGTTTAGGCCCCGCAGCCTTTGCCTTGCACTTGTGACCCCCAAGCCTAATTGTTCCGGTGTGACCCCACCCCCTCTAGATTTTGCCTTGCAGGTTTTGCCCCAACACGTTTTGTTTCAGTTTGGGCCCCACAGTCTTTGCCTTGCAGGTTGGCCTGGAACCCTCTTGGTACCAGTTTGCCCCTCCAAGAATTTGCCTTGCAAGTTTGGTCCTGAACCCTTTTCATTTCTGTTTGGGTCCTGCAGCCTTTGCTTTAAAGGTTTGGACCCGACCCCTTTTGGTATCAGCTTGCCCCCCCCGCCCCCGGCCCCCCAAGTTTGCCTTGCAGGTAATGCCCCAAGCCCTTTTGGATCCAGTTTGGGACCCCTAGAGTTGGCCTTGCAGGTTTGGACCTGAACCCCTTTCATTCAGGTTTGGGCCCCGCAGGCTTTGCCTTGCAGGTTTGGCCCCGAACACATTTCATTCTAGTTTGGCCTCTGCTTCCTTTGACTTGCAGGTTTGGCCCCGAATACTTTTCATTCCAGTTTCAGCCCCACAGCTCTTGCCTTGCAGGTTTTGACCTGAAGCCTTTTCCTTCCACTTTGGACGCCTCAGCCTTTGCGTTGCAGATTCGGCCCTGAACCCTTTTGATTTCAGTTTGCGTCCCGCAGTCTTTGCCTTGCAGTTTTGGCCCTGTACATTATTGGTTCCAATTTGGGCCCCACAGCCTTTCCTTGGAGGTTTGGCCCAATCCCTTTTGGTTCCACTTTGGGCCCCTAGAATTTTCCCTGCAGTTTTGGCCCCGAACCCTTTTCATTCGGATTTGAGCCCCACAGCCTTTACCTTGTAGGTCTGGACCTGAACCCTTTTGGTATCAGCTTGCCCCCACAGAGCTTGCTTTACAGGTAATGCCCCTAATCCTTTTGGTTACAGTTTGGGACCCCTAGAGTTGTCTTGTGGGTGTAGACCCAAACCCTTTTCGTTCTGTTTCGGGGCCCTCAGCCTTTGCTTTGCAGGTGTGGCCCCAAACCCTTCTTGTTCCAGTTTGGGCCCCCTAGAGTTTGTCTTGTAGGTTTGGACCTGAACCATTTTGGTTCTAGTTTGGACCTCACAGCCTTTGCCTTGGAAGTTTGCCCCCCCCCACCCCCTCCCCCGCCCCTAGCCTTTGACTTCCAGGTTTGGTCTGAACCCGTTTGGCTACATTTTGGGCCCCGCAGTCTTGGCCTTGCATGTTTGGCCCCAAAGCCTTTTGGTTCCAATTTGTGCATCCTAGAGTTTATCTGGCAGGTTTGGCCCCAGTCACTTTTCGTTCAGGTTGGGCCTCGCAGCCTTTGTGTTGCAGGTCTGGTGCCGAACCTTTTTCTTTCCAGTTTGGGTTCCACAGACTTTGCCTTGCAGGCCAAGCCCCAAATCCTTTATATTCAAGTTTGGGTTTGCAAGTTGTTTCCTTCCAGCTTTGCCTCCCCCACAACATTTTTCTTGCAGGTTTGACCCCGAACCCTTTTGGTTCCAGTTTGTGCCCCCAGTCTTTGCTCTCTAGGTTTGGCCCAGAAAGCCTTTTTGGTCCAATTTGGGCCCCCTAGCCTTTGTCTTGCAGGTTTGGCCCCGAACACTTTTCGTTTCAGTTTGGGCCCCCTGACTTTTGCCTTGCTGGTTTGGCCCTGAGCCATTTTCGTTCTGCTTTGTGCTCCCTTGTTTTTCCCTTGCAGGTTTGTTCCCCTAGTCTTTGTCTTGTAGGCCTGGCTCCGAACCATTTTTGCTCCATTCTGGGTCCCCCAGTTTTTGCCATCTAGTTTTGTCCCCCCAGACCTTATCTTGCAGGTTGGTCCCTGAACCCCTTTAGTTCCAGTTTGGGCCCCGCAGCCTTTGCCTTGCAGGTTTGGACATGAACCCTTTTGGTTCCAGATTGGGCCCCGCAGCCTTTGCCTTGCAGGTTTGGACATGAACCCTTTTGGTTCCAGATTGGAACCTGCAGGCTTTCCCTTGCAGGTTTGACCCGAATGCTTTTGGTGCCAATTTAGGCCCCAGCACCTTTGCCTTGAAGGTTGTCCCCACAGCCCACAGCCTTTGCCTTGCCGGTTTGGCCTCGAACCCCTTTCTTTCCAGTATGGGCCCCCTAGACTTTCACTTGCAGGTTTGGCCCTAACCTAGTTTGGGCCCCCTGCCTTTGCCTTCCAGATTTCCCCACCCATCCTATTCCTTGCAGGCCTGGCCCCCAAACCTTTTCATTCCAGTTTGGGCCCTGCAGCCTTTGTGTTGCAGGTTTGGCTTTGAACCCTTTTTGTTCCAGTTTGTGCCATGCAGGCTTTGGCTTGAAGGTTTGACCCCAAACTCTTTCATTCTAGTTTGGTGGCCACAGCCTTTGACGTGCAGGTTTGGCCCTGAACACTTTTCGTTCCAGTTTGGGCCCCCCAGCTCTTGGCTTGCAGGTTTGGCCCCAAACCCTTTTGTTCCATGTTGGGCCCTGAAGCCTTTGCCTTGCAGATTTGGCCCCAAACCCTTTTCATTCCAGTTTGGGTTCCCCAGGCTTTGCCTTACAGGTTGGGCCCTGAATCCTTTTTGTTCCAGTTTGTCCCCCCACAGAGTTTGCCTTGCTGGTTTGGCCCTGAACCGTTTTTGTTCCAATCTGGGCCCCACAGCCTTTGCCTAGCAGGTTTGTCCCCCAACCCTTTTCATTCCACTTTGGGCCCCACAGTCTTTGCCTTGCATGTTTGGCCCCATACCCTTTTCTTTCCAGTTTGGGACCCGCAGCCTTTGCTTTGCAGGTTTGGCCCAGAACCCTTTTCATTCCAGTTTGGGCTCCACAGCCTTTGCCTTGTAGGTTGCCGCCCCCCCACCCCCAACCCCCACCCCAGCCTTTGCCTTGCAGGTTGGATCCTGAACTCTTCTCGTTCCAGTCTGGGCCCCTCAACCTTTACCTCGCAAGTTTGGCCCCAAACCCTTTTCGTTCCAGTTTGGTCCCCCAGAGAATTTGCCTTGCAGGTTTGACCCGGAACCATTTTCATTTCAGTTTGGGTCCCACAGCCTTTCTCTTGCAGCTTTGGCCCTGAACCCTTCTGGTACCAGTTTGGCTGCCCCAGAGTTTCCATGCAGGGTTGGTCCTGAAGCCTTTTGGTCTAGTTTGGGTCCCTCAGACTTTGCCTTGCTGGTTGGGACCTGAACACTTCTCGTTCCAGTTTGGGCCTACTGGAGTTTCCCTTGAAGGTTTGGCCCTGAACCCTTTTCATTTCAGTTTGGGTACCGCAACCTTTGCCTTGCAGATTTGGCTCCAAACACTTTTGCTTTCAGTTTGGGCACCCTAGAGTTGGCCTTACAGGTTTGGCCCCCAACCCATTTTGTTCCGGTTTGCCACGCCCCCACCCCCACCCCCACGAGTATGCCTTGCAGGTTTGGCTCCAAACCCTTTTTGTTTCAGTTTAGGTACCACAGCCTTTCCCTTGCAGGTGTGGCCCCGAACTGTTTTCGTTCAGATTTGGGCTACGCAGCCTTTGCTTTACAGGTTTGGCCCTGAACCCCTTTCATTCCAGGTTTGACCCCCAGCCTTTGCCTTGCAAGTTTGGCCCTGAACACCTTTGGTTCCAGTTTGGGCCCTGCAGCCTTTTACTTGCAGGTTTGCCCTCTAGGCTTTGGCTTGCAGCTTTGGCCCTAACTCGTTTGGTTCCACTTTGTGCCCTGCAGCCTTTACTTTGCAGGTTTGGCCCCAAACCGTTTTCATTCCAGTTTTGTCCCCCAGAATTTGCCTTGCAGGCTTGGCCCTGAATCTTTTATGTTTCAGTTAGGGTCCTGTAGCCTTTCCCTTGCAGGTTTGACCCCCAACCCTTTTTGTTCCAGTTTGGCCCCCCTAGAATTTGCCTTCCAGGTTTGGCCCCAACCAGTTTAATTTCAGTTTGGGTCCTGCAAACTTTGCCTTGCAGGTTTGGCCCAGAACCCTTTTTGTTCCAGCTTTGGCCCAGCAGCCTTTTCATTCTAGTTTTGGCCCCTCAGCCTTTGCCTAGCAGTTTGGCCCTGGAAGCCTTTTGGTTCCAGTTTGGATCCCGCGGCCTTTGCCTTGCAGGTTTGCCCCCTCATCCTTTGCTCTGCACTTTTTCCCTAACCCTTTTAGTTCCATTTTGGGCCCTGCAGACTTTGCTTTGCATGTGTGGCCCCAAAACCTTTCTTTTCCAGTTTGGCCCAGGTTGATTTTTGCCTTGCCGTTTTGGCCCCGAATGCTTTTCTTTCAAGTTTGGGCCCCACAGCCTGTGCCTTGCAGGTTTAGGCCACAACCCTATTTGTCCCAATTTGGCTCCCTGAGAGTTTGCCTTGCAGGTTTGGCCCTGAACCCTTTTCATTCGGGCTTAGGCCCCACAGCCTTTGCATAGCAGGTTTGGCCCTGAACCCTTTTCATTCCAGTTTGGGACCCACAGCCTTTGCCTTGCAGGTTTGGCCACCAACCCTTTTGATTCAAGTTCGAGTCCCACAGCCTTTGCCTTGCAGCTTTTGCCCCAAACCCTTTTGGTTCCAGGATAGGCCCTGCAGTCTTTGCCTTGCGGGTTTGGTCCTGAAACCTTTTGGTTCCAGTTTGGGACCCCTTGATTTTGCCTTGCAGTTTTGACCCAGAC
>NW_024396881.1:0-56851 GCF_004115215.2 Ornithorhynchus anatinus
CTTCTGGCCGTTCATTCTTGGACTCCTTCGCAGGCTCCTCCTCCCCCTCCCAATCCTCTAACTGTAGGAGTCTCGCTAAGGTCAGTTCTTGGCCCTCTTCTGTTCTCCATCTACACTCACTCCTCGGGTGAACTCATTCGCTCTCACGGCTTCAACTATCATCTCTATGCAGATGACACACAAATACTACATCTCTGCCCCTGTCCCTCTCCCCCTCCCTCAAGCTCGTATCTCCTCCTGCCTCCAGGTGTCTCTACCTGGATGTCTGCCGGCCCCTAAAACTCAGCATGTCCAAAACTGAGCTCCTATCTTTCGCCCCAAGGCCCGTCCTCTTCCTGCTTATTCCCGTTCCCTATCACTGTGAATGGTACGACCATTCCTTCCCGTCGTCTCAAGCCCGCAACCTTGGTGTTATCTTTGACTCAGCTCTCTCATTCAGCCCACACATCCAATCCGTCACAAGACCTGCCAGTCTCACCTTTCCTAATATCGCCAAGATCCGCCTTTCCTCTACACCCAAACGGCTATCTTACTGGTAAGGCTCTCATAATATCCCGGCTGGATTACTGGTCAGGCTTTCTCTGATTCCCCTTCCTCCCATCTCTCCCCGATTCAGTCTATTCTTCATTCCGCTGCCCGGCTCATCTTCCTGTAGAAACGCTCTGGGCATGTCACTCCCCTTTCTTAAGACCCTCCCAGTGGTTGCCTATCAACTTCCACACGAAACAAAAACTTTCTCACTCTAGGCTTCAAGGCTCTCCATCACCTGGTCCCCTCCTACCTTCTCCGCCCTTCTCTCTTTCTTCTGCCCACCCCGTAGCTTCGCTCCTCCGCCGCCCACCTCCTCACCGTCCCCCGTTCTCGCCTATCCCCGCCGTCGACCCCTGGGCCACGTTCCTCCCACTGTCCTGGAATGCCCTCCCTCCTCACCTCCGCCAAACTAATTCTCTTCCCCTCTTCAAAGCCCTACTGAGAGCTCACCTCCTCCAAGAGGCCTTCCCAGTCTGAGCTTCCCCTTTTCCCTCTGCTCCCTCTGCTGCCTCTCTGCCCCCCCACCTCCCCTCAGCTAAGCCCCTTTTCCCATCCTTTCCCTCTGCTCCTCCCCCTCTCCCTTCCCCTCAGCACTGTGCTCATCCGCTCATTTGTATATATTTTTATTACCCTATTTATTTTGTTTAAGAGATGTACATGTCCTTGATTCTATTTATTGCTATTGTTTTTGTCTGCCTGTCTCCCCCGAGACTGTAAGCCTGTCAATGGGCAGTGATTATCTCTATCTGTTGCCGAATTGTACATTCCAAGCGCTTAGTACAATGCTCTGCACATAGTAAGCGCTCAATAAATACTACTGAATGAATGAATCTCCAACTGTCTGCTCCTTAGCTTTTTCCTTGCTGACAGAAGAGGGGGAGAGGGAGGGAATAGGAAGGCAGGGAGGGGGAGAAGGGAAAAGAATGGGGGAAAATGGGAGGGGGGAGAGAGGCTGTGAAGGGGGAAAGGGAGAAGAGAGCAGGGGAGGAGGAAAACTGTAAGCTCACTGAGGGCAGGGATCATGTCTCTCAGCTCTAACAATTATTATTATCCGGGAAGTCCGATTTGGCCATTCTGTAGGGAATTGATCAGCGTAGGTGCTGTTCTCATTTCTCTTGCCACCTGTTTTTTTGTTGTGTTGTTTTGTTTTTTTTTTAAACAGATCACTTCACTCTTCTGTGCTTCAGTTACCTCTTCTGTGAAATGGGGATTACTGTGTGCAGAATACTATACTAAACATTTGGGAATCACATTCTCTGCCCACGAGGAGCTTACAAGTCCTCACCAATGTTCTGCCCCAGTGATAATAACTGCTCTATTTGTTAAGTATTTACTATGTGCCCAGTACTGTAGTAAGCCCTGGGATCGATTCAAGATAATCAGTTTGGACCCAGTCCCTGTCCCACAACACACAGTCTAAGGGGGAAGGAAAACAGGGATTTAATCCCCATTTTGCCGATGGGGAAAATGAGGACCAGAGAAGTTAAGTGAATTGCCTGAGGTCACACAGTAGGCAAGTGGCAGATCTGGGGTTAGAACCCAGGTCCTCTGGCTCCTAGGCGTGTACTCTTTCCAATAGTCCAAACCACTCCCCACTGTCTTCTATTGTGACCTCCTATCTAAAGGAGATCGGGAAGCAGAGTTGCCTAGTGGAAAGTGCCATGGCCTGGGATTCAGAAGATGCGGGTTCAAATTCACTTATTCAATCGTGTTACTTATTCAATCGTGCTTACTGTGTGCAGAGCACTGTACTAAGTGCTTGGGAGAGGACAATAGAACAATAGACACATTCCCTGCCTACAGCGAGCTCACAGCCTAGAGGGGAGTGCTTAACTAATACCACAGTTATTTTTAACCCCTGCTCCTCCACGTTCCTGCTATGTGACCATGGGCAAATCACTACTCTGGGTCTCAGTTTCTTCAGCTGTAAAATGGGGACCTATCTTGTGTCCCTCATGTGGGACTTATATCTACCCCAGCAGCGCTTAGTACAGTGCCTGGCACATAGTAAGCACTTAAATGCCATAATTGTTATTATTACATTGCTTGACACACAGTAAGCCCTTAACACATACCACTATGATTGTTATTATTATCATTAGCACATCTTCTCCCATCCTTAAAGCATCCTGAAACCCCTCCTCCTCCTCGTCCTCCAGGAAGCCTTTTTTGATAAACTCCCAATAGCTCTATTAACATTTCAGTATGTTACCCTAACTCTTGCACGTAGGTCTATACTGGTATATAGATTGGTGGAATATGATAGTCTACTCGTACTGCTCACTTTTTCACTGGCCATCTCTCCCTCCTCACTTCTGCTCCTCCTCTTGTTGAATCCTTTGTGTCTCCTCTGTGACAATGTGGTGACCTTTCCTACATTGAATCATAATAGATCATTGTGCTACTGAAATGCTTATTATGAGCCAAGCACTGTCCTGAGCACCTGGGAAGAGACTGAATAATCAGGTGGGCCACAGTCCCTTACTTGTCTGCTGTATGACCTTGGGCAAATCATTTAACTTCCCTGTGCCTCAGTTACCTCATCTGTGAAGTGGGGGTGAAGACTGAGAGTCCCATGTGGGACATGGACTATGTCCAATTTCATTATCTTGTTTTCTATCCCAGTGTTTAGCACAGTCCCTGGCATGTAATTAAGTGCTTAACAAATACCATAAAAAAGGGAGAACACATTTCCTGCCCACAATGAGTTTACAGTCTAGAATGGGGGAGACAGACATTAATATAAGGAAAATTACAGATGTGCCCATAAGTGCTGTGGGACTGGGAGAGAGGAAGAATAAAGGGAGCAAGCAAGTCAGAGTGAGGCAGAAGGGAGCAGGAGAAGAGGAAAAGAGGGCTGAGTCAGGAAAGGGCTTTTGGAGGAGATGGGCCTTCAATAAGGCTTGGAAGTCGATGGAGATACCGAGGGGAGTTTTGAACACCAGAGACTCCCCTTGATGTTTCGGGAACAGATTTTTTGTTGATGATCCTCTTCCTTTTGCACTATTAGCTCATGTCTGCCTCAAGAACCCTGCTTCAGAAGTCCCCTCTCCTGGGCTCAGCAGTGAGTCTCCTGACTCCCTAAGAAAGGAAAAAAACTCTTCCCTGGCCCCTGGCAGCTGCAGTAGACACAGCAGAGAAGGGATTTGGGGAGGAGTCGTCCCATGTAGCAGTGGGAAAGGGAAGCAACAGGGCCTAGGGGATGGAGCCCAGGCCTGGGAGTCAGAAGTACTCGGGTTCCCATCCCAGCTCTGCAGCTTGTCTGCTGGGTGACCTCAGATGAGTCTCTTAATTTCTCTGTGCCTCAGTTCCTTCATCTGTCAAACTGGGATGAAGACTGTGAGCCCCTCATAGGAAATGGACTGTATCCAACCCGATTAACTTGTATCTACCCCAGCGTCTAGTACGGTGCCTGGCACATAGTAAGCCCTTAACAATAGATAGCACCTTTATTTTTTCCTTCTTTAATTTTTTTTTTCAAGGGCACAAAGAGTTGACATGGGTCCGTGGGCTTAGGCTCAGCAAAGCAGGATTAATCTCTCTTCTTTTCCTTCTTTCCACAGAAAATCACCAAGCGGGTCTTGGGAAGAAAGGCCATGAGGAAGTGATGACAAGGAACAATCCTTCTGGGCTCCAAAGGGATATTTATTCCTGGGATCCAGCACTGATCTGGTTGTGGGGGGGACCAGTCTGTGTTTTTATGAGCCGCATGGATGTGTGTTTCAGGAGATTCGCTTTGCCTATTTTAATCTAGACAGGGATAGATTTGATGTAATAATCAAGGAGGGTCAGGTTGGAGGGGGGAAGTACGAGGAGGGAAAGGATGACATCGTTTCTTTTGTGTCGGGTTGGTCATGGTAATTCTTTCTTCTTCCCAGCCTTAAACTGAACCTTCTTTTGTATGTTTTCATACTTCTAGAAAAGAAATTAAACACCTTTTGACTGACATGGAGACAAGAAAAGAAACTATCGCTTCCTCCCCATCCTGATATGTGTGTCCCACACCACCAAGGGAGTGCCAGGGTAAGCCTAGGCCCCGGCGGCTTCAGGTACGGGCTCCCCCCAGGGGAAATGGGGAATCCGGTGCCATCCTGCCGACTCAGGGACCTCACTCTCAGCAGTCGAGCCAGACAGGGACCAGCCTAAGAGGGTGCTCGAAACCCAACCGGCCTCTCGTTACTGGCTCAGGGCCTTCACTTTTATTCATTCATTCAGTCAGTCATATTTATTAAGGACTTACTTTGTGCAGAGCCCTGTACTAAGTGCTTGGGAAAGCACAGTACAATATAGAGTGACAATCCCTGCCCACAATGAGCTCACAGTCTGGGGGCAGGGGCAGGGTGGGGATGGGGGAGACAGACATCCATACAAATGAACAGACATCAACAGAAATAAATAAAATTCCAGAAATATATATATAAGTGCTGGGAGGCTGGGGGAAGGGGGAAGAGTAAAGGGAGCAAGTCAAGGCAACAGAAGGGAGTGGTAGATGAGGAAGAGTGGGGCTTAGTCTGGGAAGGACTCATGGAAGGAGATGTGCCTTCAGTAAGGCTTTGAAGTGGGGGTAGAGAAATTTTCTGGTGGATTTGAGGAAGGATGGTGCTCCAGGCCAGAGGTAGGACATGCGCCAGGGGTCATTGGTGAGGCTGGCAAGATGGAGGCACAGTGAGAAGGTTAGCACCAGAGGAGTGAAGTGTTCAAGTTGGGTTGTAACAGAGAAGCGGGATGAGGTAGGAGGGGGCAAGGTGATGGAGTGCTTTAACACCAATGGTGAGGAGTTTTTATTTGATACAGAGATGGATAGTCAACCATTAGAGATATTTGAGGAGGGGGTTGACATATCCTGATGATTTCTGTAGAAAGGTGATCCGGGCATCGGAATGAAGTGGGGACTGGAGTGGGGAGAGGCAGGAGGTTGGGAGATCAGCAAGGAGGCTGATGCAGCAATCTAGGCTGGTTAGGATGAGTGACTGTATTAACGTGGTAGCAGTTTGGATGGAGAGGAAAGGGCAGAATTTAGCAATGTTGTGAAGGTGGGACCGACAGGATTTGGTGACGGATCGAATGTGTTGGTTGAATGAGAGAGCGGAGTCAAGGATAACACCATGGATACAGGCTGGGGAGATGGGAAGGACGGTGGTGCCATCTACAGTGAGGGGAAAGTCCGGGAGAGGACTTTCTGCTTCCTGTTTCTGCTACTATGAGCAGATTGTGTCCCAGGAAAGAAATGTCTTTTTAAATATTTTTTAATGGTATTTGTAAAGCACTTACCTATGGCACAGGCAGTGTTATAAGTGCTGGACTAGATATAAGCTAATTGGGTTGGACACAGTCCCTATCCCAAGTGGGGCTCACGGTTTTAAGTCCCGTTTTCCAGATGAAGGAACTGAGGCCCAGAGAAGTGAAGTGGCTTACCCAGGTCACAGAGCAGACAAGCAGCAGAACTGGGATTAGAATCCAGGTCACTGGAACTCCTGGGCCCCTGCTCTTTCCACTAGGTCATGCTGCTTCTCAATACTTGGTGCATAGTATGCGCTTAACCAATACCACAATTAACAATCATTCCAAGTATTATTATTATTATTATGATAATTCCTACCAGAGAAGTATAGGATTGTTTCCCCCATTTACCCTCCAAAAACTGATCTTCGTGGGTGGGAGAGATGGTATTTGTTAAACGCTCACTATGTATCAAGCACTCTTCTAAGCACTGGAGTTGATACGAGCTAGTTAAGTTGGACACAATCCCCGTCCCACGTGGGGCTCACAGCCTTCATTTCCATCTTCCAAATGAAGTTAAGTAAAGAGAAATGAAGTGTTGTCCAGCATCACCCAGCAGACAGGTGGCAAAGCTGGAATTAGAACCCAGGTCCTTCTGCCTCAAAGGCCTGTGCTTTTTCCACGAGGCCATGCTGCTTCTCAGTCCTTGGCACAGAGTAAGCACTTAACAAATACCCCAGTTATTAATAATGACAATTGTTATTACAAGAGACATACAAGACAGTTTCTCCCACTTACCCTCAAAAAACCTAGCTTAGTGGGTGGAAGAGATGAATAAACAAGACGAAATTTACGAAGACAAAGTCTCCTGTTGAAGATGGAAGGTGACCCTCAGCCCTGTGACTTTGAACATGAGAACCCGTGGGGGAGTTGATAATGGAGAGTGTTGGTGCCTTGCATGGTGCCATGTACACTCCCTTGGTCCTTCCAGGAGGCATCTTCTCACTGGGGCATGGAAGAGGAGGAGGAGGAGGAGAAGGGGGAGAAGAAAGAAGAAGAGGAGGGGTAGGGTTGGGGGAGGAGGAGGACTATTAAGCATCTCTGTCTCCCGTGTGCAGAGAGAGCATCATGCCAAGTGCTGGGAAAGAATTCCCAGGTAAGAACTGAGGGGAGCCTTAATAATAATTATAGCACTTGTTAAGTGCCTAATATGTGACAAGCACTGATAATAATAAGGTTGGTATTTGGTAAGTGCTTACTATGTGCAGAGCACTGTTCTAAGTGCTGGGGTAGATACAGGACAATCAGGTTGTCCCACGTGAGGCTCACAGTCTTAATCCCCATTTTACACATGAAGTAACTGAGGCACAGAGAAGTTAAGTGACTTGCCTACAGTCACACAGCTGACAAGTGGCAGAGCTGGGATTCGAACCCATGATCTCTGACTCCCAAGCCCGTGCTCTCTCCACTGAGCCACGCTGCTTCCCAAGCACTATGGTAAGTGCTGGAGTTGAGTCAAGTCCCTGTCTCATGTGGGGCTCATACTCTTAATCCCCATTTTACAGATGAGGTAACTGAGGCAAGGAAGTTAAGTGACATGGTGTAGTGGCTAGAGCATGGGCCTGGGAGTCAGAAGGTCATGAGATCTAATCCCACCTCCACCACCTATGGGCTGTGTGGCCTTGGGCAAGCCACTTCATTTCTCTGTGCCTCAGTTACCTCATCAGTAAAATGGGGATGAAGAATGTGAGTCCTGTGGGGGACACGGACTGTGTCCAACTGGATTTTCTTGTATCCACTCCAGCGCTTAGTAAGGTGCCTGGCACATAGTAAGTGCTTCCCAGATACCATTATTGTGATTCTTTTCATTACTACCCAAGTAGCAGACATGTGATGGAGCCCGGATTAGAACCAGGTCCTTCAGACTACCGGGCCCATGCTCTATCCGCTAAACCAGGCTTTAGCTGCCATCTCTATGTGAATGATTTCCAAATCTACCTCTCCAGCCCGGGCCTCTCTTTCCTTTTAAGTGTTTACTATGTGCCAGGCACTGTACTAAGCCCTGGGGTAGAAACAGGCTAATTGGGTTGGGCACATTCCCTGTCCCACTCCATTTTACAGATGAGGTCACTGAGTCCCAAAGAAGTGAAGTGATTTGCCCAAGGTCATACAGCATACGAGTGGCAGAGCTGGGATTTCAGCTCATGTCCTTTTGACTTCCGGGCCTGTGCTCTATCCAGTAGGCCAAGTTGCCTCACATTTCCTCCTGCCTTCCTGTGAGCTCGTCCTCTACTCTGTGAACAGGGAATGTGTCTGTTTGTTCTTGTATTGCAGTCTCCCAAGTGCTTAGTACAGTGCTTTGAACACAGAAAGGGCTCAATAAATACAATTGAATGATTGAATGAATGACATCTCTGCTCGGATGTACTGCCGACACCTCAAATTTAGTACATCCAAAATAGAATGCCTCATATTCCCACCCAAACACTCCTCTTCCAAATCCTTTCCCGTCACTGTAGACCACGCCACCATCCTCCCTGCCCCTCAAGCCTGTAACCTTGGCATTATGCTCAGAACATCCCTCATTCGGTAACCTTGGCCTTATCCTCACTCATCCTTCATTTAACCTGCATATTCAACCTATAACCAAATCCTGGAAGTTTTATCTTTACATTTCTAAAATCCACCCTTTCCTCTCCATCCAAACTGCTACCCCACAGATCCAAGCACTTCTCCTATCCCGAAGGGATGGGAGTTTGTCTGGATGTAGTGGATAGAGCACGGGCCTGGAGGTCAGATGGTCATGGGTTCTAATCCTAGCTCTGCCCATCTGCTGCAAAGACTTGGGCAAATCACTTCACTGCTCTGTGCTTCAGGTCCCTCATCTGGAAAATGGGAGCTGAGACTGTGAGCCTTATGCGGACAGGAACTGTGTCCAACCTTCTTTGCTTGTATCCAACCCAGTGCTTAGTAGAGTGCCTGGCACACAGTCAGTGCTTGGCAAATACCATAAAAATAATAATTATTATTATGAACAGTAATGGGCTCATAATCCAGGACCACACCAGACACCGGGCCTATTCCCTCCCCTCGAATCTCCCCCATCCCCCTTCCCTCAATCAAATACTTCGCCTCCCTGAACACCAGCCATTGGTCCTATTTCACCTCCAGGTAGGACCTTGGGAGCACATTCTTCTTAGACTGATCAAAGGTCACAGGTCCAAGTGCGGAGATGATGCAGAAGGGAGCAGAAGATGCAGCTGGGGAAAAGAGGGCTTAATTGGGGAATGCCTCTTGGAGGAGACGTGACTTTGGAAGGTGGGGAGAGTAGCAGCCCGGTGTAGATGGAGGGGGAAGGAATTCCAGGTCAGAGGGAGGATGTGGGAAGGAGGTAGGTGGCAAGATAGATGAGATTGAGGCAGTGAGCAGGGTAGCACTAGAGGAGCAAAGTGCGCAGGCTGCTTTGAAGTAGGAAATCAGTGAGGCGAGGTAGGAGAGGGCAAGTCAACTGAAAGCATTAAAGCCAAGGGTAAGGAGTTTCTGTTTGATCCCCATTGTACAGATAAGGTGACTGAGGCACAGAGAACGTAAGTGACCTGCCCAAGATCACACAGACAAGTGGTAGAGCCAGGATGTGAACCCAGGACCTCCGACTCCTGGGTCCGAGTTCTTACCATTATGCCACGTTGCTTCTTATTCTTAAGCCTGTCTTCCTGTGGGAATGGATTCCACACATTTACCATGGAGGAGGGTAGTAATATAATAATAATGGTACTTGTTAAACCCTTACTATGTACCAAACACTGTTCTAAGGTCTGGGGTTAGAGACAAGTTAAGCAGATTGGACACAGTCCCTGTCCCACATGGGGCTCCCAGTCTTAAACTCCATTTTCCAGATGAGGTAGCTGAGGCTCAAAGAAGTTAAGCGATTTGCCCAAGATCACATAGCTGTCACCCAGGACCGTGCTCTATCCACTACGGCACTATTTCCTTGGACAGACAGAACTCATCTCTGGGCCTAGGCTAATTTCTAGAATAGAGTAAGAAGTTTGGGTTATGATAGTTGTGGTATTTGTGGCACGTGCTAAACTAGGGTAGAGAGGAAATAATTAGGTCCCACATGGGGCTCACAGTTCAAAACCAGTCTTGAATCCCCATTTTGCAGATGAGCGACCGGAGGTGCCGAGAAGTGAAGTGACATGCCCAAGGTCACACAGCAGACAAGTGGCGGAGCTGAGATTAGAACCCAGTGCTCTGCACACAGTAAATCCTCAATAAATAGGACCGCTTGACTGGTTGTTCTTTACATTAGGCCACACCCTATTTTTCACATACTGGTGAAAAATCAATCAAAGGTGTTTACTGAACGCTTACTCGGTACAGAGCACTGTACTAAGCACTTGGGGGAGTACAGTAGAATAGAATTAGCAAAGATTTTCCCTGCCCATAAGGAGCTCACAGTCTGGAGTCTAAAAGACCAGCTTTTTGATTTTCCTATTTCCCGCTTGTTAGAACTTGGATATTTTTGGCTTCATAAATGTGACAAATGTGAGGCCGGGGAAAGAAATGAGAAGGTTTGCGGTAGGAACTGGGATTTTGAGGTTTTACTGCTGCTTGGTTTGTTCCCTAGCGGATAGTGCACGGGCCTGGGTGCCAGGAGGACCAGGCTTCTGATCCCGGCTCTGCCACTTGCCTGTCGTTTATTTATTTCTAGGAATGTTTGTCTGCCCCTCTAGACTATAAACTCATTGTGGGCAGAGAATGTGTCTGTTAGATTGTTATACTGTACTCTCCCAAGGGCTTAGGGCAATGTTCTGCAACTATTAATTGCTCTGTAAATATGATTGACTATGGGGGACATTAGGCAAGTCACTTCACTTCTCTGGGCCTCAGTGACCTTATCTGTAAAATGGGGATTAAGACTGTGAGCCCCGTGGGGCACATGGACTGTGTCAAACCTGATTACCTTGTGTGTACCTCAGTGCTTAGAACAGTGCCTGCCTGGGACATAGTAAGTGCTTAACAAATACCATTCATTACATTCATTCAACCATATTTATTAAATTTTTCCTGTGTGCAGAGCATTGTACTAATTGCTTTGGAGAGTCCATACTACGGTGGGCAGACATGTTCCCTGCCTACCTCCTATTTAGAGTACGCCCCAAGTGGGACACAGACTTGGTTTAACTGTTATCACTATTATGGTTATCATCATCATCGTCACTATCATTATGAGCCCCATCCGTCTAGGGACTGTGTTGGACCTGATTATCAGATGGATACAGTGCTTGTCCCAGAGCCTAAGAAAGAGAGAAAACAGGTATTGAATCCCGTTTCACAGATGAGGGAACAAAGACTCAGCTAAGTGAGGTGTTGAGAATAGGATTTGTTAAGCACTTAATATGTGTCAAGCACTGTTCTAAGGGCCTGGGTAGGTGACAAGCTCATCCAGTTGGACACTTCCCTGTCCCACATGGGTATCTCAATCTTAATCTCCATTTTACAGATGAGGGTACTGAGGCACAGAGCAGTGAAGTGACTTGTCCCAGCAGCGGATGAGTGGAGCTGGGATTAAAACCCAGAAGCCCTGACTCACAACCCTGCATTCCTTCCACAAGGCTGACTTTTGGATATATTGCTAGGGATTTTATGGGTAGACTTGTAAGTCTTTACTTATCCTTCAGAGATTTTATTATACACCTCGATCACCCCAAGCCAAATCAACCTCCTCACCGTCCCCCATTCTCGCCTATCCCACCATCGACCCCTGGGCCACGTCCTCCCGCTGTCCTGGAATGCCCTCCCTCCTCACCTCCGCCAAACTAATTCTCTTCCCCTCTTCAAAACCCTACTTAGAGCTCACCTCCTCCAAGAGGCCTTCCCAGTCTGAGCTTCCCCTTTTCCCTCTGCTCCCTCTGCTGCCTCTCTGCCCCCCCCACCTCCCCTCAGGTAAGCCCCCTTCCCCCCGCTCTTTCCCTCTGCTCCTCCCCCTCTCCCTTCCCCACCCCCCTCAGCACTGTGCTCGTCCGCTCATTTGTATATATTTTTATTACCCTATTTATTTTGTTAAAGAGATGTACATGTCCTTGATTCTATTTATTGCTATTGTTTTTGTCTGCCTGTCTCCCCCGATTAGACTGTAAGCCTGTCAATGGGCAGTGATTATCTCCATCTGTTGCCGAATTGTACATTCCAAGCGCTTAGTGCAATGCTCTGCACATAGCAAGCACTCAATAAATACTATTGAATGAATGGATGAACCCCGAATTACCCCGGTCAAATCATCATGGAGGTTAAATTATAAATGGGCATTAATTTATGATTGATCTCCATTTTACAGATGGGATGACTGAGGCCCAGAGAAGTTAAGTGACTTATCCAAGGTTACCCAGCAGACCAGGGACAAAGCTGGAATTAGAATTTAGGTCCTTCTGACTTCCAGGCCTGGACTCTAGCCACTAGACCTCCCTGCTTCTCCTGGTAGAGTATTCCCCTTCCTCCCTCTAACCCCAGGCCAGACTAGGCATGGAGCTCAGTTCCTCTTCAGCCTTGCTTCCTCTCTCTTTTTTTCTTTTTCTTTGAAATGACATTTCTTAAGCACTTACTCTTTGTCTAAGCCCTGGAGTAGCTACAAGCTAATCAGGTAGGACAGTCAGTCAGTTGCATTTATTGAGTGCTTACTGATGATGATGGTATTTAAGTGCTTATTATGTGCAAGGCACTGTTCTAAGTGCTGGGGGGGCGGGGGATACAAGGTGGTCAGCTTGTCCTGCTTGGGGCTCACAGTCTTAATCCCCACTTTACAGATGAGGGAACTGAGGCACAGAGAAGTGAAGTGACTTCTTCAAAGTCACACAGCTGACAAGTGGCAGAGCTGGGATTAGAACCCATGACCTCTGACTCCCAAGCCCGTGCTCTTTCCACTGAGCCACGCATGCGGAGCGCTGTACTGAACACTTGGGAGGCCTTCCCCGACTAAGCCCTCCTTTCCTCTTCTCCCTTTATGTGTCGCCTTGACTTGCTCCCTTTATTCATCTCCCCAGCCCAGCCCCACAGCACTTATATCCATATTTGTCATTTATTGATTTCTATTATTGTCTGGCTTCCCCTTTAGACTGTAAGCTCATTGTGGGTAGGGAATGTGTCCATTCATTGTTCTCTTGTACTCTCCCAAGCATTTAGCCCAGTGCTCTGCACACAGTAAACAGTCAGTAAATATGATTGACTGACTCTTCAGCCTGGCTCCCTCCCTCTTTTTTTTTCCTTTTAAATGACATTAATTAGGTGCTTACTCTGTGTCAAGCACTGCTCTAAGCCCTGCAGTAGCTGCAGGTTAATCAGGGTGGGCACAGTCCCTTGTTGACCATGGGGCTTACAGTCTTCATCCCCATTTTACAGAAGAGGCAATTGAGGGCCAGAGAAGCAAAGTGACTTGCTCAAGGTCCCACAGCAGACAAGTGGCGGGGCTGAGGTTAGAATCCAGGTCCTCTGACTGGCAGGCCCCAGGCCTCAGTCACTAGATTAGGTGGCTTCTCCACAGCCTTTGGGAAGAAGTCACCAGCCAAGTCAAATGGGGCTCAAGTGCCGGCCCAGCACCCTGGCTCGTTGTGGGCGGGGAATGTATCTGCTTCTTGTTCTATTTTGCTCTCCCAAGCACTTAACACGGTACTTTGCACAGAATAAGCACTCAATACATATGATCGAATGAATGAACGAATGAACAGCTCGGCCCAGCTCACCTCAACTCGGGCCTCTTGGGTAACTTGGCCTGGCTCAGGCTCCAGGACGGTCAAATCCATGACTTGGACCCAGTGTGAAAATCCGTTTGGAAGAAACCCCTGGGAAACCTAGGGGATAAAGGAGGGAAGGAGTGGATGTTAAATATCATCTGAGGCTGTTTATATTTCCCGTCACTAACCACGTCGTCGATCAGTCTGACAACCACTCGTTACTCAGATTGGACAGTCGGTCGTGTTTACTGAGCGTATTTATTACTGTGTGCAGAGCACTGTATTAAGCACTTGGGAGGCTTTCCCCTACTAAGCCCTCCTTTCCTCTTCTCCTACTTCCTTCTGCTTTGCCCTAACTTGCTGCCTTTATTCATCCCTCCTCCCAGCCCCAGAGTACTGATGTCCATTATCTGTCATTTATTATATGATTGTCTGCCTCCCCCTGTAGACTAGAAGCAGCGTAGCTCAGTGAAAAGAGCCCGGGCTTGGGAGTCATAGGTCATGGATTCTAATCCCAGCTCCGCCACTTGTCAGCTGTGTGACCTTGGGCAAGTCACTTCACTTCTCTGTGCCTCAGTGACCTCACCTGTAATATGGGGATGAAGACTGTGAGCTCCCCATGGGATAAGCTGGTCACCTTGTATCTCCCTCAGCGCTTAGAACAGTGCTCGGCACATAGTAAGCGGTCAACAACTGCCAACATTATTATTATTATTAGAATGAGCACTTACTGGGTTCAGAGCACTGTACTAAGCTCTTGGGAGAGTATACTATAACACCTAGACACATTCCCTGCCCACAGTGATCTTACAATCAAGAGGGGGAGACAGACATGAATAGAAATCAATATATTATAGATACATACGTAAGTGCTGTGGGGCTGAGGAAGGGGTGAATGAAGGGGAGCCAATCCCAGTGCTTTTTTTTTCTACTGGCATTTGTTAAGTCCTTGCTGTGTGCCAGGTTCTGTGCCAGTTTGGGAGCGATACGAGCTAATCAGATTGGACACAGTCCATGCCCAAAGTCCAAATGAGGCACAGAGAAGTGAAGCGGTTTGTCTAGTGTCATCTAGCAGGCAAGTGGCAGAGAAGGGGTTAGAACACAGGACCTTGCCTTCCAGGCCCATGCTCTAGCCATTAGGCCACCCCGCTTGTCTAAAAGTCATTGTTTTTTTTCTCTCCAAGCTTTCATTTAATAGTATTTAATGCTTGTCTGCTTTCAGCCAGCACTTAACAAATACCATAATTATTATTCTTATTCATTCATTAAATCGTATTTCTTGAGTGCTTGCTGAGTGCAGAGCACTGTCCTAAATGCTTGGAAGAGTACAATCTAACAATAAACAGACATATTCCTTGCCCACAATGAGCTGACAGTCTAGAGGGGGAGAAATTAATGTCAATCAATAAATGACAGATCTGGAGTTAAATGTTGTGGGGCTGGGTGGGGGGATGAATGAAGGGAGCAAGTCAGGTCGATGGAGAAGAGAGTGGAAGAAGAGGAAAGGGGGGCTTAGTCAGGGAAGGCTTCTTTGTGCAGAGCACCATATGAGATGCCTGGGACAGTCTCATAGGCACGAGACATCCCCCTGCCCTTGAAGATCTGATCTCCCCTGATACGCGCCAAGCTTTCTCAGTTCTTTTTCATCACAGGGAAAGACCTAGTAAAAGACAGATATCGTTCTCCTTTTTATTCCCTAAATAACTGGGGAACATTGCCTGGCTAAAGTTTGGTCAGCAACTTCTGTCCTGTTTTATCCACCATTAGTGGGGTATCTGACCTTCCCCCTCAGGCCCCCGCCCCCCACATTCCCCACCCCTCGCCCAGCCCCCCAGCACTTATGTCCAAAATTTCATTCATTTTTATGTATTGCCGCCTGTCTCCCCCGTTCTAGACCGCTCTAGCTCCTCGTGGGCAGGGATTGTGCCTGTTTATTATTGATTCAGTCAGTTGTATTTATTGAACACTTACTGTGTGCAGAGTACTGTACTAAGCCCTTGGAGAAGTCCAATTCATCATCTGTTCCCTCATCTGCAACATGGGGATTCGAGCGCTATGTGGCCTTGGGCAAGTCATTTCCCTTTCCTCAGCTTCTCTTTCCCCTTCTGAAAACAGGCGTTAGGGACCCGTTCTCCATCTTCCTCGGACTGGGCCCTCCTTTTGGGCAGACAGTGTCTGACCGGGTTATCTCATGGTTGTCCCAGTGGCTGGTATAGTGCTTGGGTCATAGTGAATGCCTAACGGATACCACCATTATTACCGTGGTCATTATTATTAGGAGTGGAAAACTAATGTCTGTCACTTCCGAGAAACAGCGTGGCTCAGTGAAAAGGGCCCGGGCTTAGGAGTCAAAGGTCATGGATTTTCATCCCGGCTTCGCCACTTGTCAGCTGTGTGACTTTGGGCAAATCACTTAACTTCTCGGTGCCTCAGTTACCTCCTCTGTAAAATGGGGATTAAGACTGTGAGCCTCATGTGGGACAACTTAATTACCTTGTATCTACCCCAGCGCTTAGAACAGTGCTAGGTACATAGTAAGCGCTTAACAAATACCAACCTTTTTTTTTTCTAGTAGATTTTAAGCTACCTTGCAGGCAGGGATCCAAAAACTTCACGAACTGTGCATTGTGTTTAGAGGCTAGGTCAGAGACGAGTTTATTTTTAGGAATACTAGCAGGGAGTTTCTGGTTAAGTGGCGAAATTATCTCTGCCCATCAAGGGTAGCTCAACTTCAAGCAATACAGAGTTTCTCTATATACCATTGGTACAATGTATCAGAAGAATACAGTACAAGAGAAATCCTTTAGAATGGAAAGCAGTCAACCCCACAGGTGTTTTCCACCCAACCCCCCATCTGCTTTGTTCTAGGTGATCGGATAACACCGATAAGCAGGGCCAGGGGTCTTGGTCAAGGGCACAAGAGAGTCCTTTCATCTTTGCAGTTACAGCGATTTGAGTCAATTCAGTCTTTAAGTGATTTGAGTTACTCAAATAGCCAGAATTGTCTTGAGTAAATCGAGTTAAGTGTTGTAATGTGAGTGATCCAGCAGATCTGGGGCTGAAACAACTCAGAGAGGGAGATCAGAGACAAAGAACGGGGGACAACTGCAGGACCAGTTGAACCTGAGCATAGCTTCCACGCTACCAACTTCAACCATCATTGCCCCAGTGGAGAGAGCACGGGCCTGGGAGTCAGAGGATCCGGGTTCTAATCCCGGCTCCGACACCTGCCACCTGTGTGGCTTTGGGCAAGTCACTTCTCGGTGCCTCAGTTATCTCATCTGTAAACTGGGTATTAAGACTGTGAGCCTCACGCGGGAAAACCTGATTACCCTGTATCTATCCCAGCGCTTGTAACAGTGCTCGGCTCATAGTGAGCGCTTAACAAATACCAACATTATTATTATTATTGTTATTATTATGAATCCCAGCTCTGCCAGTTGCTTGCTGTGGGACCTTGGCCAAGATGATTCACTTCTCTGTGCTTCAGTTTCCTCAACTGTAAAATGGGGATTAAATACCTATTCCCTCTCCTATTTAGACCGCGCCCCATGTGAAGCAGGGATCGTGTCCGACCTGATTAACTTGTACCTGCCACAGCATTTAGAACCTGGCTCGACACATGGTAAGCACTTCATTCATTCATTCAATAATATTTATTGAGCGCTTATTATGTGCAGAGCATTGTACTAAGCGCTTGTAGTGTACAAGTAAATGTCATTATTATTACTCTCATTAGTAGCAGTAGTAGTAGTAACTCTATTGTATTGTACTCTCCCAAGTGCTCAGCACAGTGCTCTGCATTCAGGAAGCGCTCAGTTAATCCTATCGATTGAACGATTGAAAATTTGATCGACCGAGTCGTTTGCCACGGATCGTCCAGCTCACATCCCTATGTCTTTTAGCCCCCAGATGACCCCAGGTGAGCGGCTCTAGGATGACCAGACACCCGCGATCGCCGCCCCCGCAGAGGCCGCCGAGCCCCGGAAAGGTGGCGGCGGCCCTCCGCCCCGCCCCTCCCCAAGCGCCCACCGACAGAGGGCCGGGCGGGCTTTCCTCCGGAGTGACTCCAGGCGGGTCCCGCTCTCAGCCGGCCCTCCCCTCTTCATCGTTCGATCACTGGTATTTATCCAGCACTAACTACGGGCAGAGCCCTGTGCTAAACTCTCGGGAGAGTCCGATTCCACAGAATTAGCAGACTGGTTCCCTGCCCATAGAGACTTTACAGTCTATAAGAGGAGGGAGACAGACATTAAGGAGAATAAATGAGGGGTGGAGATGTTCCCTGACCATCTAACGAGCTTTATTGTGCAAATGGCCCAAGAACTTAGACCCGCCCCGCCCCCTCCCCCAAACCGTTGCTTTTCCGTGGTCTTCCCTTTCCAGACGCAGAGTGGTATGAATGACGAGGATGATGAAAACTATTCATTCATTCATTCAATTGTATTTATCGAGCGCTTTCTGTGGGCCGAGCACTAAGTGCTTGGGAGAGTACAACACGACAATATAACAGACACTTTGCCTGCCCACCACGAGCTCACAGTCCAGAGGGGGAGGCAGACATTAATATAGATAAATAAATGAATGCACTACAGCTCCTTGACCCGCATTAAGTGCCGCCCGCATGTCAAAGGCCGGGCTAGACGTCGGATGATCCGGTCGGACATGGTCCCCACCCCTCACGGGACTCCCGGTCTGGCGGGGAGGGCCTGGCATTCGTGGGTGGGGAATGTGTCTCTGTCTTGTATCGTCCTCTATCAGGGTGGTTAATACAGTGCTCTGCACACAGTATTCATTCATTCAATAGTATTTATTGAGCGCTTACTATGTGCAGAGCACTGTACTAAGCGCTTGGAATGTACAAGTCGGCAACAGATAGACAGGTCCTGCCCTTTGATGGGCTTACAGTCTAATCGGGGGAGACAGGCAGACAAGAACAATGGCAATAAATAGAGTCAAGGGGAAGAACATATAAAAACAATGACAACTAAATAGAATCAGGGTGCTGTACATCTCATTAAATAAAATAAACAAAATGAATAGGGTGATAAAGATATATCCAGTTGAGCGGACGAGTACAGTGCTGAGGGGGTGGGACAGGAGAGGGAAAGGGGGGAGAAGAGGGTTTAGCTGCGGAGAGGTGAAGGGGGGTAGAGGGAGCAGAGGGAAAAAGGGGGGAGCTCAGTCTGGGAAGGCCTCTTGGAGGAGGTGAGCTTTGAGTAGGGATTTAAAGAGGGGAAGAGAATTAGATTGTCGGAGGTGAGGAGGGAGGGCATTCCAGGACCGTGGGAGGACGTGGTCCAGGGGTCGACGGCGGGATAGGCGAGACCGAGGGACGGTGAAGAGGTGGGCGGCAGAAGGGCAGCAGAGGAGCGGAGCGTGCGGGGTGGGCAGTAGAAAGAGAGAAGGGAAGAGAGGTAGGAAGGGGCAAGGTGATGGAGAGCATTGAAGCCTAGGTGAGGAGTTTTTGTTTGGAGCGGAGGTTGATAGGCAACCACTGGGGGTGTTTAAGAAGGGGAGTGACATGCCCAGATCGTTTCTGCAGGAAGATGAGCCGGGCAGCGGAGTGAAGAATAGACTGGAGCGGGGCGAGAGAGGAGGAAGGGAGATCAGAAAGAAGGCTGACACAGTAGTCTAGCCGGGATATAACAAGAGCCTGTAGCAGTAAGGTAGCCGTCTGGGTGGAGAGGAAAGGGCGGATCTTGGCGATATTGTAAAGGTGAGACCGGCAGGTCTTGGTAACGGATCGGATGTGTGGGGTGAACGAGAGAGACGAGTCAAAGATGACACCGACGTTGCGGGCCTGAGAGACGGGAAGGATGGTCGTACCATCCACGGTGATAGGGAAGTCTGAGAGAGGACTGGGCTTGGGAGGGAAGATGAGGAGCTCAGTCTTGCTCATGTTGAGTTTTAGGTGGCGGGCCGACATCCAGGTGGAGACATCCTGGAGGCAGGAGGAGATGCGAGCCTGAAGGGAGGGGGAGAGGACAGGGGAAGAGATGTAGATCTGCGTGTCATCTGCGTAGAGATGGTAGTCAAAGCCGTGAGAGCGAATGAGTTCACCAAGGGAGTGAGTGTAAATGGAGAACAGAAGAGGGCCAAGAACTGACCCTTGAGGAACTCCAACAGTTAAAGGATGGGAGGGGGAGGAGGCACCTACGAAGGAGACCGAGAATGACCGGCCAGAGAGATAAGAGGAGAACCAGGAGAGGACAGAGTCCATGAAGCCAAGGTGAGATAAGGTGTGGAGGAGGAGCGGATGGTCGACAGTGTCAAAGGCAGCAGAGAGGTCAAGGAGGATTAGAATGGAGTAGGAGCCATTGGATTTGGCAAGAAGGAGGTCATGGGTGACCTTAGAGAGAGCAGTCTCGGTAGAGTGGAGGGTACGGAAGCCAGATCGGAGGGGGTCCAGGAGAGAATGGGAGTTAAGGAATTCTAAGCAGCGAGTGTAGACGACTCGTTCTAGGATTTTGGAAAGGAAGGGTAGTAGGGAGATAGGGCGATAACTGGAAAGGGAAGTGGGGTCGAGAGCGGGTTTTTTTAGGATGGGGGAGACATGGGCTTGCTTGAAGTCAGAGGGGAAGGAGCCATTGGAGATTGAGTGGTTAAAAATAGAAATTAAGGAAGGGAGGAGGGCAGGGGCGATGGTTTTTATAAGGTGAGCGGGAATGGGGTCCGAGGCGCAGGTGGAGGGGGTGGCACTTGCGAGGAGGGAGGAGATCTCTGAGGATACTGCAGGGAAGGATGGGAAAGTAGGGGAGAGGGTTGGTGGGGGGGAGGGGAGGGGGGAGGGGTGACTTTGGGGAACTCAGACCTGATTGTGTTGATTTTTGTGATGAAGTAGGTGGCCAGATCATTGGGGGTGAGAGATGGGGGAGGGGGAGGAACGGGGGCCTACGGAGAGAGTTAAAGGTCTGGAACAATTAGGGTTGACGGGCATGGGTGTCGATGAGGGAGGAGAAGAAGTGTTGCCTGGCGGAGGAGAGGGCAGAGTTAAGACAGGAAAGGATAAATTTGAAATGTATGAGGTCGGCTTAGTGCTTGGACTTTGGCCAGCAGCACTCGGCAGCTCGAGCATAGGAGTGCAGGAGGCGAACAGAGGAGGTGATCCAGGGCTGTGGGTTAGTGGAGCGAGAGCGGCGGAGGGAAAGGGGGGCGAGAGAGTTGAGATGAGTAGAGAGGGTGGGGTTGAGAGCGGAGACCTGATCATCGAGAGTGGGAAGTGAGGACAGAGCGGCAAGGTGGGGAGAGATGCTTTGGGAAAGACGGATGGGATCAAGAGAGTGGAGAGCTCTGTGGGGGGAGTAGCAAAGATTTGCAGGGGGAGGGAGTGAGAGATGAGGCAGGTGAGAAGGTTATGTTCAGAGAGAGGGATTTCAGAGTTGGTGAGTGAGGAGATAGTACCGCTGTAGGAGATGACGAAATCGAGGGTGTGACCGAGTCGGTGAGTGGGCGTGGTGTGGTGGAGCAGGAGGTCGGCAGAGTCGAGGAGGGATAGCAGGCGGGCGGCAGAGGAGTCATCGGGTACATCCATGTGGATGTGGATGTGGATGTGGATCCATACAGTCTCCGAGGATCAGAGTGAGCAGAGAGAAGGAGACAAGAAAGGTGAGGAAGGTGTCTAGGTGGTTGAAGAAGTCGGAGGTGGGACCAGGAGGGCGGTAGATGTCAGCGACAAGTATCTGGAGGGGGTGGTAGATGCAAATGATATGGGCTTCGAAGGAGGGGAAGGAGAGGGAAGGGGGAGGAGGGATAGTGCAGAAGCGGCAACGGGGTGAGAGGAGGAAGCCAACGCCTCCTCCCTTTCCGGTGAGTCTGGGGAGTGGGAGAAGGAGAGGCCTCCGCTGGAGAGAGCAGCGGAGGAGACCGTGTCTTCGGGAGTGAGCCACGTTTCTGAAAGGGCGAGGAGGAGGGGAGAGCGAGAGAGGAAAAGGTCATGGATGAAAGGTAGTTTACCTGTAATGGAGCGGGGGTTCCAGAGGCCACACTTGAAAGTAGTTGTGGGTGCAAGGCGGGGAGAGGGGGGAGAGCGCGGGGGGGAGGGTTTGGATGGGAAGGAGGTGGTGGGGCCCTGGACGGGGAGAGGGGGATGAGGGGTGGCAGTGGGACAGGAGGACTGGGATGGGACGTGGGTGGGGAAGAGGGAAGGGGGGAGGGGATGAAGAGGGGGTTTGGTCGGGGGGAGAGTAGGGGGAGGGGGAAGAGGTGTAGCGCTGGTAAAGTGGGGTTCTAGGGCGGGGGAGAGGAGGGAGGGAGGAGGCAGAGGAGAGAGCGGGAAAGAGCTGAGAGAGGGGAAGGGGAAGAGGAGGATAGGAAGGGGCGGGAGGGAGGAGGGGGGTGGAGGGACATGGTGAGGCCGGAGAGGTGGGTGGCAGCACTGTCAACAATAAACAATAACAAGCGAAATCGGTAATATAGCAACATGATACAGTATGATACAATACAATAGTGTTAATAAGCGGGCGATGACCAGGGTCGGGGGTCGATTTGATTAAGGGTCGACCTGATCTAACTCAAATCACCTCAAGGGGGAAGAGGGAGTGAGGGCTTCCCAAAATGGCCGCTTCAGGAGGGGGGGTGGCGGTTGGGGAGCACAATGTCCCCGGGCCCGAGCAGGGGGACACAATGTCCCCAGGGCCGAGCAGGGGAGCACAATGTCCCCGGGCCCAAGCAGGGGGGCCCAATGTCCCCAGGGTCGAGCAGGGGAGCGCAATGTCCCCAGGCCCAAGCAGAGGAGCACAATGTCCCCAGGGCCGAGCAGGGGATCAGGGGCAGGAGCAGGGGAACTGGTGGCTGGGGGTCTATGGTGGGGGGAGGGGCTGGGGGGTGGATCCTTAGTGTCGGAGTTCTTGAACAGTAAGTGCTCAGTGAACAACAATGACTGACTGACTGCCTGCTGTCTCTGACAGACTGGAGGTTTTTGAGGGGGAGGGAGATGAGGATTGAAGTTTTTGTAGAAAAATCATCTCTCTCATTCAACCTAGATATTCAGAGTGTCACTTGATCCTGTCAGTTTAACCTTCACGCCATCAGTAAAATCGGGGCTTTCTTCTCCATCCCAACCAGTAGCCCTCTCAGCCAGTCACTTGTCCTTTACCGCCTCGATTGCTGTTTCGGCCTCCCCGCCTCCGGCCACTCCCCACTCCAGCCTTTATTTCACTCTGCTGCCCGGATGATTTGTCTACAAAACATTCAGTTCCTGTCTCCCCACTCCTCAAGAACCTGCAGCAGTTGCCCGTCCAACTCTGCATTGGGCAGATACTCCTTACTGCTGGCTTTAAAACGTTGGATCACCTCGCCCCCTTCCTTCACCTCACAGCTTTTGAGAACAGAGCGGACCTTCGGGTTTGGGGATAAACTAGCCAATTGCCAATCTTAGGCAAAAAAGGAAAAAAATCAAACCCACTAGGGATGCTGGTGGTTCCTGAGGTCTGTTTGATTGCTGGGGCCTTTGTGGAGGAGTGAACAGCCCTTAGGGTGAGTTTTTCTACGTTCTGGAGAAAGTTATCATTCCATTGAGCACTTACTCTGTGCAGAGCATCGTACTAAGTGCTTGGGAGAGAACAATAAAATAGAGTTGGTAGACATGATCCCTGCTTTCAAGGAGCTTTCACTCCCAGTGAAAGCTCTGGCTTGGTATTAGGGTGAGGGAGTGGAAGAATGGGGATTAGAGGGAGGCAAGGCTTGGGGAGATTGGGATAGGGGAAACTAGCGGGGCATTAGACCCAAATCTCTCCTTCCCTGCAAAACTTTTCTAAGCAGCCATCTCCACCATGAGGCCTTCCCTGATTCATCTTTACCATCATCATCATCATCATCATCATCATCATCATTTACTGAACTTCTACTGTGTACAAAGCATTGACCTATGTGTTTGGGAATGTATGATAGAAGTTAAAAACACAGCACCTGCCCTAGAGGATCTTATAATCTAATGGGAGAGAGGCAGACACAAATTGCAAACATACAATAGGAACAAAGCATAGATACAAGTAATAAGCATAAATGTAGTCGATTCATGAATAAATCAGATATACATACGCATGATGTGAGCAGGGAGGTGGTGCCTAGAAAATACTTCCTAGAGGAGATGGCTTTTTGGTGGGCTTTTGACAATGGGAGGGAGTTCCATGCAGGGGGAAACCATGAGCAATAGATATAGAGAAGCAGCGTGGCTCAGTGGAAAGAGCATGGGCTTTGGAGTCAGGGCTCATGAGTTCGAATCCCAGCTCTGCCACTTGTCGGCTGTGTGACTGTGGGCAAGTCACTTCACTTCTCTGTGCCTCAGTTCCCTCATCTGTAAAATGGGGATTAAGACTGTAAGCCCCACGTGGGACAACCTGATTCCCCTATGTCTACCCCAGCGCTTAGAACAGTGCTCGGCACATAGTAAGCGCTTAACAAATACCAACATTATTATTATTATTAGATATCTGTTCCAGATACACCCACCTCCGATCCCTGGCTCATGCCCTTTCTCTTGCCTGGAATTCCCTCCCACATTGAATCTGTCATGCCTCAGCTCTCCCCATTTTCCAAGGCCTTCTGAAATCCCACCTCCTCCAGAAAACTTTCCCCGACTAATTTTTGACTTCCCCAGGTTACAGCCTTGCAAAGATCCTCTCAGCACTTTTGCCCACAGCTACCTGTTGTGCTTTTGTACACAGCAATCTACTCTACTGCTTAAGCACTTCTGCCTCCTCTCTGTAAATCATTATGTACCTACCTCCTCCACTAGATTGTAAGCTCCTTATGGGTAGGAATCATGTCTCCTACATCTACTAGGTATTAAATGCTTAATACCTAGTAGGTGATCAATACATGCTTCTGATTGTTTGATAGGAGAGAGAAGTGTACTGATGGAGGTGCAGTTGAAGGTTTGGTGGGGAGGACTGAAGAAAAGCTGGATCTAGCTGGAGAAGAGAATGAAAAGGTTAAAAAAAGAGAGAGAGAGATAATGGAGAGCCTTGAATTCCCACTCTCGAGCCATAACCTCCACCCCTACTCCCCCAGAAAAATGTCCTTCCCATCCACAGACACATCTGATCTCTAAATCTCCTCCCTTTATCCCGGGTCATCAGTCCTCATTTAGATTCTTCTTCCCAACGTCCCCTTCCTTAACAATAATAATAATAATAATTGTGGTATTTGTTAAGCACTTACTATATGCCAGGCGCTGTACTATGCTCTGGGGTGGATACAAGCAAATCGAGTTGGACACAGTCCCTGTCCTACGTGGGGCTCACAGTCCCAAGCCCCATTTTACAGAGGAGGTAACTGAGGTCCAGAGAACCAAAGTGACTTGCCCAGGGTCGCACAGCAGATAAGTGGCAGAGCTGGGATTAGAGCCCATGACCTTCTGACTCCCAGGCCCGTGCTCTATTCACTATGCCAGGCTGCTTCTCTTTCTCGATGCACAAATCCACACCCTCAACGCTGGCCTTTGCAGAATTCAACACCTTGTGCTTTCACGGATCTTGTATCTCCAACCAACAGCCCTGGATCCCCTCCACAGTACACTTCCTCCCCTGGTGTCTTGGCACCACAGAGCACTCTTGGACAAAATCCAGGCAGCAAGCTGACTTTGGTCACATCAAATTCATTCTTATTTTCCATTACTGTCTTTTCTTTCACTCAGCAACACTCCTTCTCCTCCCTATTGACTTCCAAGTCCAATGCCCTCACCAACTATTCCAGACCTTGAACTCCCTCCTGAAATTCCCAGTGCCCCACCTATCCCCTCTCTTACCCCTGATGACGCTAACAATTACTTCAGGAAGTAGACATGGTCTAGTGAAAAGGCCACAGGCCTGGGAGTCAGGAGTACTGGGTTCTGATCCTGACTCCACCATTTGCCTGCTATGTGACTGTGAATAAGTCCCTTAACTTCTCTATGCCTCAGTTTCCTCATCTGTAAAGTGGGGATTAAATGTCTGTTCTCCTTCGTACCTTGACTGCGAACCCTGTGTGGGACAGAGACTGTGGCTGACCTAATCATCTCGCATCATCCCAGTTCTTAGTATGATGTTTGGCACAGAATGAGTGCTTAACAAATACTTGAATCATTATTGTTCACTGACAAAGCTTAAACCATCAGGTGTGAGGTCCCCCAAATCTCTCCCTCACCTCCCACCCCTTCGTCCCATCTCCCATTCTTTGCAGCCTTCTCTCAAGAGGGGATCCCTTAGCTACCTTCAAAATCTGTCCTGTCTCCTTGCGCCTTCAAACCCATCCCATCTTCCCTCTATGACTGCCATCTTCAACCACTCGATCTCTGATGGCTTCCTCTCCTCTGATTTCAAAACGTCCATGTCTCCCCATCCTGAAAAAGCTTCTCTGGCCCTCACTGCACCACCCGGCTAACACCCCATCTCCCTCCTAACATTTCTATCCCAACTCCTTGAAAGGGATGCATACAGCTGCTTCCTCCACTTCCTCTCCAACTCCATTCTTGACCCTCTACAATTTGGTTTCTGCCCCCTTCGCTCCACTGAGACCCCTCTCTGTAAGGTCACCGATGACCTCCTTTTTGCCCAATTTAAAAGGACTTTATTCTATCCTAATCCTCCTCAACCCCCCTCCCCACCACCATTTGCTTTTCATATAGTGGACCACTCCCTTCTCCTGGAAACACTAACTAACCTTGATTTTCTGACACAGTCCTTGTTCCCCTCTGAACCCTCCGACTGATCCTTATGATCCTTTGGCTGACTTTTCTTCTACCTCCCATTCTTTAATACTGGATTTTCCTCTGGCCCTTCCTCTTCTTCCAAACAGTTACCATGGGGGTCCAGGCACTTGACCGATTCTGGCTTAGCTACTGCAACAGCCTCCTGGTTGTCTCCTTGCTCCTAGTATCTCCCTTCTTCACTCTGCTGCCCGGAGCATGTTTTTTGACAACAGTAATCTGTGCACATATGTACATATCTCCCTGCTGCTCAAAAACAAACAGTGATTGTCAATTGCCTCTTTGCATCAAACTGAAACTTTTAACCATTGGCTCCAGCGCTTAGAACAGTGCTTGGCACATAGTAAGCGCTTAACAAATGCCATCGTTATTATTATTAATGTACTCCATCAGCTCTCTCCCCACCTACATATCCACAATATTCTCACACTATACCCCAGGTCACACACTTTGTTCCTCTCGACATAACCTGGGCCCTGGTTTTATGACTCCTGCCATCGACCTCTCGTTCCCATTCTCACCTGACCTGGAGCTTCTTTCCCTTTCATATCTACCAGACTGCTGCTCTCCCCATCTTCGAAGTCCTTCTGCAATTACATCTCCTTCAGGAGACCTTCCCTGGTGGGGCGGGAGCTGAGATTTTCCCGGTGGGGGGCAGAGAGCTACCACCGCTTACACACTAGCACCACACCCACATCATAATCCCCTTGTCCAAGTGAGGGATCACGCTCAGCCAGAGTATGGCCAAAGCTACAGCTATGGGACGGCCGAGGGTCCAGGGTGTAGTGAAGTGCCCCAGCCAGGGACAGGCACGAGCCTGTGGTCACCGTCCCGCAATGGCAGCAGCAGCATTAAGGCTCAGGGCGGAAGGGTGTAGAGTCAGTCCTAAGAATGAGCACACGCTCTCAGCTGCAAGAGCTGGGGGCTTTTGCCTGTGCAGGAGCATCTGGGCCCCCTTCATAGTTTCTGCTGTCAGTTCTGGATGTAAAGGTGACTGAAGGAGATGGTGACCTGTTAGGGACTCGGCAGTGGGGACTGATAAATAGACTACCTCCTCCCCTTTCCTTGTTCGTCGTGGGGAAAGAGAGAGAAGGGAGAGCCAGATTTCAGTAATAGAAAGGAGGTAAAGCAAGGAGGAAACAGATCCGGGTTGAAAGGGAGTTTGCCCACAGAGGCCGGAGATTCCATTGGATGGGGTGAGAGGGCGGCAAGACGCTACAGGGGGGTTATGTGCGTCCAAGGTGAGAGAGAATAGGGATTGTGTAGCAGAGGATGTGGTGAAGGGTTACAATACATGGTAAAATGAGCTAGATCGACCACCAGGTGGCACATCTGAAGCAGAGCAGGCCATGGAGGGTGGTGGGAGGTAAGGCGGGAGAAGGGGGGAAGGGATCCTGTTTCCTCAGTCACTGGGAATGCGATTGGGGGAAGACAGGACAGGCAGGACACTGCCTCCCTGGGCGAGGGATACTGGGGACATGGGAGATGGGACATGAGCAGAAGGGACAGATGAACTCAAGGGAGGACAGGGTGGGGAAAGGAGACACACACGCTCCCTCTCTCCCCCGCACCACCACACACACACTTGTTCACATTCATTCACATGCTCCTTGGGATTAGCGGGCCTAGCCCTCCCCTCCCTGGCTGATAATTAGGTATGATGACAAATACTACCACCCCATTGCACTTGAAATTGACAATTACTCTTGGTACCTGATTGCTGGTATGGGGTAGTCACTCTAGGTATTAGAAATAATTAGGTGAAAGTTGTGTTCAGCTCCCCTATTTTCCAGCAAAATGGTACAAAGAAATGCAAGAGCCTGAGCTAAAGGCCAAAAATTGAACCAAACTCCCAAGCCTGGACCATAGAACTTGTGGCCCAGTTGACAAGTGAAACGGAGGAGTGGCTGAGTCAAGGCAATACGCTATAAGTGAAGAAAATAAGAGGAAAAAAAGTAATAATTTGATAGGATTCAAGACTAGGCCTTGAGAGGGAGGCTGACCTGCACCTATTCCCCCAAACGGTATTCCCCATTACAAGTTATGATGATGTATTGATAATCACTTGGCAATATGTTGCCACCAAAATGCTAAATCCGCCCTAAGTTAAAGATGACCAAATGAATGAATCGATGAATCGTATTCCTTGAACACTTACTAAGTACAGAACATTGTACTAAGCGCTTGGGGGAGTACAATATAACAGAATTGGTAGACATGTTCCCTGCCCACAGAGAGCTTACAGTCTAGCAAGGAGAGAGACATTAATCTAGATAAATCTAGCTCCCAACTCTACTGGCCGGGGGCAGGGCGGAGGACGGGTTTCTGGGGACATTCCCGATGGAATGGTATTTCCCATCCCCTTCCATTCCCCTCAGGAGGAGGCTGCACCGACTCTGGGGCAGGAGGAGGCTGAAGAGTCACTTTGGGGGTCACGTGGGAGATTAGAGCTCCGGACTTGGAAGAGGATTCGCTGCTAGTTCACTTGGCATCTTGTAGGGATTTGGGGGCGGGAGGGTTAATGGTATTCGTTAAGTGCTTACTCTGTTCCAAGCACTGTACTAAGTGCTGTGGCAGATACAAAGTAGTCAGGTTGTACCCAGTCCACATCCTCCACGGGGCTCACGGTCTACCCTGGGATCACCGAAGAGAGAAGGGATGCTGAGCCCTCAGTCCCCTCCACTCACGCCGGAGGCCTAAAAATCCCACCAGCGAGAAGACCCACTGACCATCCCAGCGCCCTCTCCAGGTGGGAGCTGCTGATTAGCTCCCTAATGGAGGAATTTTCCACAGCCCACTGGCTCTACAGATCAGCTGTTGCAGCTTAGGACTTTCTTTCCCTTACACTCTGGATCCACAGTGTGCCTTTAGGCCCCTCCCTCTGGGATCTCCTCTCCTGCCCCCTGCATCCAGACCCCCCTTCATTCCCCTCCCCACAGGCCGGCCCTCCTCAGTGTGCTCCCTTCCAACTCCTTCCCACCCTTCTCCCCAACCCCATCCCTGTCATCCTGTCCCAGCACCGCTCCTCATCCCCCTCCTCCCACACTGGCCCCCACCAGCTTGACCCCATTCAACCTCTTCCTACTCTTCGCACCAACTCCACTCAACGCATCTTCACTACAGACTCAGCCAAGTGTGGCCTGTGGAATCCCCACTCTATCATGGCGAAGCTTCGCTTCGACCACCCCCTTCTCCTGGAAACTCATTCATTCATTCATTCATTCATTCATTCAATAGTATTTATTGAGCTCTTACTATGTGCAGAGCACTGTTCTAACCGCTTGGAATGTACAATTTGGCCATAGATAGAGACAATCCCTGCCTAATGACGAGCTCACAGTCTAAAAGGGGGAGACAGACAACAAAGCAAAACAGAACAAAACAAAACAAAACAAAATCATCAAGATAAATAGAATCATGGAGATATACACCTCATTAACAAAATAAACAGGGTAATAAATAATATATAGAAATGAGGACAGTGCTGAGGGGAGGGGAAGGGGTAAGAGCAGAGGGTGGTGGGGGGAAGGGGCAGGGAGGAGGAGCAGAGGGAAAGCGGGGCTCAGTCTGGGCAGGCCTCCTGGAGGAGGTGAGCTCTTAGTAGGGCTTTGAAGAGGAGAAGAGAGTTTGCTGGATGTGAGGAAGGAGGGCATTCCAGGACAGCGGTAGGACGTGGGCCAGGGGTCGAAGGTGGGACAGTCGCAAATGGGGAACCATGAGGTGGTGAGCGGCAGAAGAGCGAAGTGTACGAGGTGGGCAGTAGAAAGAAGGGAAGTGAGGTAGGAAGGGGCAAGGTGATGAGTGAGGAGTTTTGAAGCCAAGAGTGAGGAGTTTTTGTTCCGTATGAAAGTTGATAGGCAACCACTGGAGGTTTTTGAGGAGGGGAGTGGCATGCCCAGGAAGATGATCCGGGCAGCGGAATGAAGAATAGACTGCAGTGGGGAGAGACGGGAGGAAGGGAGATCAGAGAGGAGGCTGACACAATAATCCAGTCGGGATATTATGAGAGATCGTACCAGCACGACAGCAGTTTGGATGGAGAGGAAAGGGCAGATCAAAGGTGAGATCGGCAGGTGTTGGTGACAGATTGGATGTGTGGGGTGAATGAGAGAGCTGAGGCAAGAATGACACCAAGGTTGCAGGCCTGTGAGACGGGAAGGGTCGTAGTACTGTCCACAGTGACAGGGAAGTCAGGGAGAGGACAAGATTGAACTCAGCTTCACTGACACTGTCCTCTCCTGGTTCTCCTTTCTCTCTGGCTGTTCATTCTCAGTCTCTTTCAAGGGCTCCTCCTCTGCCTCCCACCCCCTAAATGTGGGGGTCCCTCAAGGTTCAGTTCTGGGTCCCCTTCTATTCTCCCTCTACACCCACTTCCTTGGAGAACTCATTTGCTCCCATGGCTTCAACTACGACCCCTATGCAGATGATATCCAAATCTTCATCTCCAGCCCTGATCTCTCTCCCTCTCTGCAGTCTCACATTTCCTCCTGCCTTCTAGACATCTCTACTTGGATGTCTTCCAGTCATCTCAAGTTTAACATGTCCAAAGCAGAACTCCTTATCTTCCCAACCATACCCTGTCCTCCCCCTGACTTTCCCATCTCTGTGGATGGCACCACCATCCTTCCTTCTCACAAGCCTGTAATCTTGGTGTTATCCTTGACTCCTTTCATTCAACCCACATATTCAATCCATCAATAAATCCTGTCGATTCGATCTTCACAACATCGCTAAAATTGGCCCTTTCCTCTCCACCCAAACTGCTACCACTTTAATAATGTTGGTATTTGTTAAGCGCTTACTATGTGCAGAGCACTGTTCTAAGCCCTGGGGTAGACACAGGGTTATCAGGTTGTCCCACATGGGGCTCACAGTCTTAATCCCCATTTTACAGATGAGGTAACTGAGGCACAGAGAAGTGAAGTGACTTGCCCACGGTCACACAGCTGACGAGTGGCAGAGCTGGGATTCGAACTCATGACCTCTGACTCCAAAGCCCGGGCTCTTTCCACTGAGCCACACTTTAATCCAAGCACTTACCCTACCCCACCTTGATTTCTGTATTAGCCTCCTTGCTGACCTCCGTGCTTCCTATCTCTTTCCACTCCAGTCCATACTTCACTCTGCTGCCCAGATCATTTTCCTACAAAAACATTCAGACCATGTTTCCCCACTCTTCAAGAATTTCCAGTGGTTGCCCATCCACCTCTGCATCAAACAAAAGCTCCTCACCATTGGCTTTAAAGCATTCAATTACGTGGCCCTCTCCTACTTCACCTCCCTACTCTCCTACTACAACCCAGCCCGAACATTCAACTCCCAAACGTTCAAGTCCTCCAATGCTAAACTTCTCGACCTTGTCTATCTCGCCGATGACCTCTCACCCATGTCCTGCCTCTGGCCTGGAATGTCCTCCTTTCTCGTATCCGACAGACGATTACACCCCCCCCTTCAAAGCCTTAATGAGGGTCTGTCTCCTCCAAGAGGCCTTCCCTGATTAAGCCCTCCTTTCCTCCACTCCCTTCTGCATAGCCCTGCCTTGCTCCCTTTATTCATCTCTCTCCCAGCCCCCCAGCACTTATGTACATATCTACAATTCATGTATTCATTTATTCGTATCAATGTCTGCCTCCCCTTCTAGACTGTAAACTCATTGTGGATAGGGAATGAGTCTGCTTATTGTTATACTGTGCTTTCCCAAGCGTTTAATACAGTGCTTTGCACACAGTAAATGCTCAATAAATATGAGTGAATCAATGAATCAATTCCAATTTTACAGATGATGTCATTGAGGCACAGAGAAGTTAAGTGACTTGCCCAAGATCACAGCACACAAGTGGTGGAGTGGGATTAGAACCGAGGTCCTCTGACCCCTTGGCCCATGCTCCTTCTACTAGGCCACATTGCTTCTCATTCATCTTGTTCATTTGTCCACTGGAAGCCTAGCAGCAGGCTAGGAAGATGGAGTGATTGGGAGGAAACCACCTATCCTTTCATGGTCCCTTACCAGGAGCCTGCCCCAAACCCAATTCAAGCAATTTGGCCTAGGCGGCTTGGTATGAGCCAGTTGGGGGACGTAGAATTTAGGTGTGGCAGCTTCCAACTGAGATCAGTACCTTAAGGTACCCCCAAAAAAACAACCTGGACAGATCACGAGACCTCGTCCAAGATACTTCCCTTGGCTACGGAAGTAGGAAACCAAAAGCGAGGCGGTCAGAGGAAACGTTGTGAGGTCCCAGTAAAACAAACCCTCAGACAACGCTGTACCCCAGCTGCAAACTGGGAGCCCACTACTGAGGACAGACCTGCATGGCGCCCTGCCTTCACGAAGGGAGTGGCTGATTTTGAGCAAGAGCTTCAAAAGGAAAGAGAGACACAAGCAGATAATAGTACCAGATCCTGAAAACATTAAGCCTGATACCACAACCGTAAATACATTTACTACTATTAAAGACGGTGGCTCCACACTTCACCAAACAGCAAGGTAAACCCTACACCACCATCCATCCCCCATCATGCCACCTACCCAGCCACAGCAAGCAGCACTCGTCCCGAGGCAGATCAGCCAAGCCAAGTAGGAGGAGACAACTTACCTCTTCTGTGTACAGAGCCCAGCAGTAGATCCCGTGCTAAGGCACCAGGCCCAGCAACAGTGACCGAGGGTGGGTGCCCTCTAGGCAGCAAAGTGTCAGGGTAGGGAGTGAGTTCAAGCCCCGTGCTCGGTGCCACAAGCCCTTGCCATGGACTCCCAGGCATGCCAGTTCCTGGAGGAGTTGAGCAGCAGTGGAGGAGGAGGAGAATGAGGAGGAGGAGGAAGAGCAGGGGAAGGAGCTGACACCAAAGCCCTCCCACAGACTCTTGCCTCTCTGCCTCACTTCTGGCTCCAGCGAGCTGTAGGCAGGAGCAGGGACTAGTGCCAACCCATGGATCCCCTTCTCTCTCTCTTCCCCTACCCTTCTCTTCTGCACCCTCCAAACCTCTTCTTTCCCCTCTCTCACTCATTCCCTTCCTTAACCTATTTATTGCCCCAACTTCTCGTATTCAAAATGGATGCTAAAGTATCTATAGTTGCTCCGTTTTGAATGGGTTTATTCATTTTTCAGAACAAATATTCACTTGCAAAGACTTCTATAAAAGTGTGTGTTAGGCCAGTACGCTTTAAGTCCGGAGGACGGAGAATATCTATGCCCCCTCTACTGGCTCACAGGGCAGTTAAGCCAGTAAATCTTAGTGCTGATTGATCGGTGTTTCCCATTGATGGGCACTCAGTCAGAAGCTCAGGCTGTCCTCTCATTTCTCTTGAACAGCTTCCCTGAGTGCCTATCTGAGACTTGCAGGGGAGTTAGTTTTTTATAGGGCATTTGTTAAGCACTTATGATGTGGCAGGCACTGTATACTAAGCCCTGGGGTCGATACAAACTAATCAGATTGGACACAGTCCCTGCCCCACATGGGACTCACAGCCTTAATCTTCATTTTACAGATGAGGTAATTGAGACACTGAAAAATTAAGTGTCTCATCCGAGATCACACAGTAGACAAGCGGCAGAGCCTACATTAGAGCCTGGGCCCTTCTGACTCCCAAGCTCTATCCGCTAGGCCACACTGCTTCTCTAATTCCAGTAGTTGTTGAGGTGGCTGTCTTCTGGGTAGTGCGTAATTCTTTCTCCTCTTCAACCGAAGGCAAGGGTACACTATTGGTGTTAGATTAGAAGGAGTCACCAGTTCTCACCACCGAAGTCCAGGAGGGTGAGTTCTTTCTCCCACACCAGAAGGGACTAATCTGCTCATTACCCAGGATGATTACTAGGATCGAGTAAGCACCCGGTACAGTGTTCTACATACAGCAGCTGCTCAATAAATACCAATGATGAAGTATTTATGATGTCCAGAGCGTTGTACTGTACCAGCCGCCTGGAGGGTGTTTAAAAGAGACTCGGTTCTTGCAATTGAGACATTTAAAATCTAATGGAGAAAAATGGGCACATGGCCAAATATTCAACAGGCAGAATAGGGGTAGGAATGTCTTTTGTGCAGAAGAGTCAAACCAAATGAAACATCTGAGCAGTTGGTACACAAAAAGACATATAATTTAGTGCCATCCTTCCACGTGACAAATGCCACCATAGAAGAGGCAGAGCGATGACATCACTGCACTGTGTGGCTGCTTCTTAGCAACAGCCATTGCTGTCAGCAGGGATGGCACAAGGGAGAGGGAAGGGGAAAGGATGGGAGGGGAAGGAAGGAGAAGATGTAAAAGAGTCACAGAAGTGACGGGAGGAGAGGGGAAGCAAATCATTGTGGCTAGAGGTCACTGTAACAAATCAGCACACATCTTTGCCCAGTAGCCCCAGTGGTATAGCAACTATTAAACCTTGTGGAAGCTTGAGGAGGCACTTAAGGAATCCTTCTGCCTAGTAGGGTACTATAGGTATGTGGTCCTGTCCTCTGTACTCCAAAAAGACACTACTTGAAGTCCATCTGTAAGCGTGCGTGTGGCTGAAAAGGACAATGCGGGATCCACAGTCCCAGCCACATTGGACAAACAAAAAGGTGACCTCTTGTTTGGTTGCTGTAATTCATATTTGCAAATGAAGGTGCTGTCGTCTCTTTTGCCTCCTTGTCTCTCAGCACGCAGGAGTTAAGCAGAAACACCTTCGGGGAGCATCTTGCACAGATTCATTTTTATTACATTAATCATTAAGCTTGGAGACTCACATCAGTGTATGATATCTTGCTAAAGCACAGTTTTAAAATACTACCAGAAACAAAAACTAAGAAGCTGTGCTAGAGACAGTTTTAGTAAAGACAATCTCAATATACTAGTAAATTCAGTAAGGCCCACAAGGAAAACTTGAGCCTTTTTCAAAGTATAGTTTCATGAATGCAAGATTAAGACTGCAGAAGGTCTATTCGTATTAATTCATTCATTCAATAGTATTTATTGAGCGCTTACTATGTGCAGAGCACTGTACTAAGCGCTTGGAATGAACAAGTCGGCAACAGATAGAGACAGTCCCTGCCGTTTGACGGGCTTACAGTCTAATCGGGGGAGACGGACAGACAAGAACAATGGCAATAAATAGAGTCAAGGGGAAGAACATCCTGTAAAAACAATGGCAACTAAATAGAATCAAGGCGATGTACATTTCATTAACAAAATAAATAGGGTATGGATCCTGAAGAACAGCAAGAAGATATTCCTTAGCTGTGGAAAAAAATGAAAGAAACATCAGTTCAACTGCAAAAAAATCTAAACTGAAAAATTAAAAAAACCCTCATTTTCATTGCTTTTGATGCTCCAACAATGCCGGCAGATTCTCTCAGTCCAGTCACTGTGTGGAAGAACATGAGTTGCCACAAATGGTCAGCAGTAGTAGTATTTTTTAAGCATCTACTGTGTACCGTACTGTGAATAGAGATAGGGTCTCTGGCCCCCAAGGAGCTCACCATCTAAGAAGATGAGAGAAAACAGATCGATCTTACAGTCCCCCTGGATGTACACAGTTAAGGGAAAGGGTTCTCTCCCACCCCTCTCCCCGAGACCCCTACTCACCCATTCTGCTGCAGCCTGTGAAATTTGTTCTTAGTGGGTAACCTCAGAAAGTGGCGTGAAATGGGACAGGAAAGGAAAAGAGTGGGGGGGAGGGGGGCTCTCTTTGTGAGTCAGTTGGAGTTCTCCCCGGCTCTGGACAATATGCTGCTCAGAGGAGCTTGGCTGTCAGGTTGGACAAGTAAGCGCGGACAGGCGAATTTCAACAAGTAAGTGCAGACAGGAGGGGAGGCAGCCAGGAAGGGAGAGAAATGGTAGTAGTAAGAGCACGTGTTAAGGGCATACTGTGGGCAAAGCCCGGGGGAAAAGTACAATATGGATGAGAATTAGGCATGATCTCTGGTTCCAGAAGGACGACGGGCACTTCTCTGCAGTTTAGGAGGGTGAGTGTGTTTTCCCACACCAGAAATGGAGAATATAATTTGTTGAATGCTAAAACTGCAGACTCTTAATCATATCATCCTTAATGATGGCATTAAAGCAGTTGAATCCAATTCCACTGAGAAAGAATGAAAGGTCACAGAAAAGTTGTACCTGTCCCATGTTCGAAGCAGAGGATCAGGTTTTCATTCATTCAGTCAATCATATTTATTGAGCGATGACTGGGTGCAGAGCACAGCACTTAGTGTGCTTGGGAGAGAACAACACAACAAAGAACAGACACATTCCTTGCTCACAATGAGCTTACTTTACTTATTCCTTTCAATGGAAAGATACAGCACACTATTAATTCAGGGTTATTTAAAAACATAAATTTATGGTTAAAATAGTTCCCAACTGCGTTTTCTAATTAGGCAGAGTTAAAGATCAATATTTGGGAACCAAATTCATTTTGTTTAGACACAAAATGGCATTTTAAGAAGATCGATTGAAATTGACTTTATCAGTCTTTGAAACACGGAATCTGATCCATAAAAGGAGAGCAAAATGCACCTGTGCGACGACAGGTTACACTAAGCATAAAGAATTCAAATTGAGGACATACATCTACACGGATGATACCCAAATCTACATCTCCTCTCCTGTTCTCTCTTCCTCCCTCCAGGCTCGCACATCCTCCTTCCTTCAGTACATCTCCACCTGGATATCTGCCCACCACCTGAAACTCAACATGTCTAAGGCTGAGCTCCATATCTTCCCTCCCAAACCCTGTCCTCTCTGGCTTGGGGCCAGGCCTGGAAGGCAAAAGCTGGGGGGCATAACTGGAATGAGAAGGGTTCGAGGCCAGGCCTGGAACACAAAAACTGGGGGCCAGGCCTGGAATAATAATAATGTTGGCATTTGTTAAGCGCTTACTATGTGCCGAGCACTGTTCTAAGCGCTGGGGTAGACACAGGGGAATCAGGTTGTCCCACGTGGGGCTCACAGTCTTAATCCCCATTTTACAGATGAGGGAACTGAGGCACCGAGAAGTTAAGTGACTTGCCCAAAGTCACACAGCTGACAAGTGGCCGAGCTGGGATTTGAACCCATGACCTCTGACTCCAAAGCCCGTGCTCTTTCCAATGAGCCACGCTGCTTCTCTGGAACGAGAAGGGTTCGGGGCTTGGCATGGAAGACAAAGGCTGGGTAATAGGGTTTGTGGCCCTGCGTGAAAGGCAAAAGCTGCGGGGCCAAAACTGGAACGAGAAGGGTTCAGGGAAATGCCTGGAAGGAAAAGGCTGGGGGGCCAGGCCAGGAAGGCAAAGACTGGGGGGGCCAAAACTGGAAAGAGAAGGGTTCAGGGAAAGGCCTGGAAGGAAAAGGCTGGGGGGCCAAAACTGGAACGAGAAGGGTTTGGGGCCAAGCCTGCAAGGCAAAGACTAGGTTAGGCTTGGGGAAAAGGTTAGGCTAGGGGAAAAGCTTAGGCCAGGGAAAAGGTTAGGCTAGGGGAAAAGGTTAGGCTAGGGCAAGGGTTAGGCAAGGCGAAAGGTTAGGCTAGGGGAAAAGGTTAGAATAGGGAGAAGTTAAGGCTAGGGGAAAATGTTAGGCTAGGCAAAAAGGCTAGGCTAGGGGAAAAGGTTAGGCCACAGGAAAGGGTTAGGCCAGGGGAAAAGGGAATGGGAAATAAATAAACTCGGGAAAAAGGTTAGGCCAGGGGAAAGATTAAGCAAGGGAAAGTTTAGACTATGGGAAAAGGTTAGGCTAGGTGTAAAGATTGGGTTAGGGAAAAGTTAAGGCTAAGGAAAAAGGTTAGGGCAGGTGAAAAGTCTAGGTTAGGGGAAAAGATTAAGCTAGGGGAAAAGATTAGGCCATGGGAAAAGTTTAAGCCAGGAAAAAGTTTATGTCAGGGGAAAAGGATAGGCTAGAAGAAAGGGTTAGGCTAGGGGAAAGGTTAGGCGAGGGGATAGGTAAGGCTAGGTGTAAAGGTTAGGTTAAGGGAAAATCTTAGGCTAGGGGAAAGGGTTAGGCAAGGGGAAAAGGTTACGTTAGGGGAAACCGCTAGGCTAAGGGAAAAGGTTTGGCTAGGGGGAAAATTTAGGCCGGGGAAAAGCTTAGTCCAGGGGAAAAGGTTAGGACAGAGGAAAAGGTTAGGTGAGGGGAAAGGATTAGGCCACAGAAAAGGTTAGTACATGAGAAATGATTAGGCTAGGGGAAAAGTTTAGGCTAGAGGAAAAGGTTAGGCAAGAGGAAAATGTTAGACTAGGGAGAATGATAGCACTGGGAGAAGGTTAGGCTATGTGAAAATGTTAGGCTGGGGAAAGGTTAAGGCTAGGGAAAGGTTTAGGCTAGAGGAAAAGGTTAGGCAAGGGGAAAAGGTTAGGCCAGGGAAAAATGTTGGGACAGGGAAAAGCTTAGGCCATGGAAAAAGGTCATGCTAAGGAAAAGGTTTAGGCCTTGGGAAAGGTTAGGCTATAGGAAAAGGTTAGCCTAGGGGAAAAGATTAGGCTAAGGGAAAAGGTTAGGCCTTGGGAAGAGGTTAGGTCAGGGAAAAGGTTAGGCAAGTGAAAAGGTTAGGCTATGGGTAAAGTTTAGGCTAGGGGAAAAGATTATAGAAGGTGAAAATTTTAGGTTAGGGGAAAAGGTTGGCTATGGGAAAAGGTTAGGCTAGGGCAAAAGGTTAGTTTTGGGGAAATGTTTAGGCTAGGGGAAAAGGTTGGGCCGGAGAAGAAGTTAGGCTATGGGAAATGGATAAGCTAGGGGAAATGGTTAGTCAAGGGAAAGGTTAGGCTAGGGGGAAAAGGTTAGGCTAGGGGGGAAAAGTTAGACTGGGGGAAAGGTTAGGCTGAGGGAAAAGGTTAGACCAGGGGAATAGGTTAGGTTAGGGGAATAGGTTAGGTTAGGGGAAAAGATTAGGCTAAAGGAAAAGGTTAGACCAGAGGAAAAGGGTAGGCCAAGGGAAAAGGTTAGAGTGAGGGAAAAGGTTAGGCTAGGGGAAGAGGTTAGATCCGGGAAAAGCATAGGCCAAGGGAAAAGGTTAAGCAAGGGGAAAAGGTTATGCAGGGTGAAAATTTTAGGTGAGGAGAGGTTAGGCTAAGGGAAAAGGTTAGGCTAAAAGAAAATGTTATTCTTGGGGAAATGTTTAGGCTAGGGGAAAAGGTTAGGCCAGGGAAAAGTTTAGACTATGGAAAATGGATAACCTAAGGGAAAGGTTTAGGCCAGGGGAAAGATTAGGCAAGGGAAAGGTTAGACTAGGGGAAAAGCGTTAGGCTAGGCGAATTGGTTAGCCTAGGGGAACAGGTTAGGCTAGGGGAAAAGGTTAGGCCAAGAAAAAAGTTAAGCTAGTGGGAAAGGATAGGCTAGGGGAAAGATTGGGCTAGGGGAAAACATTAGGCGAGGGGAAAGGCTAGGCTAGGTGTAAAGGTTAGGTTAGCAAAAAGCTTAGGCTATGGGAAATGGTTAGGCTAGGGGACAAGAATAGGTGAAGGGAAAGTTTAGGCTAGGGGAAAAGGTTAGGCAGGGTGAAAAGTTTAGTTTAGGGGAAAAGATTAGACAGGTTGAAAAGTTTAGCTTAGGGGAAAAGGTTAAGCTAGGGGAAATGGTTAGGCTGGGAGTAAAGGTTAGGCCAGGGTAAACGTTTAGGCTATGGGAAATGGTTAGGCTAGGGGATAATGTTAGGCTAGGGGAAAATGTTAGTCCAAGGTGAAAGGTTAGGTCAGGTAAAAGGTTAGGCCAGGGGAAAAGGTTAGGCAATGGGAAAAGGTTAGGCTAGGGTAAACAGGCTAGGGAAAATATTAGGCTAGAGGAAAAGGTTAGAAAATGGACAAAGGTTTGGCCCGGGTAAAGTTTAGGCCAGGTGAAAAAGGTTAGGCTAGGGGAAAATGTTAGGCAAGGGGAAAAGGTTAGTCGAGGGGAAAAGTTAGGCTATGGGAAAAGTAAGGTTAGTCGAAGGGAAAAGTTAGGCTACAGGAAATGGTTAGTCAAGGTGTAAAGATTAAGCTAGGGGAAAAGGTTAGGCTAGGGGAAGGATTCGGGTAGGGAAAGATTAGGCTAGGGAGAAACGTTAGGCTAGGGGAAAAGGTTAGGCGAGGGGAAAAGGTTAGGCTATGGGAAATGGATAAGCTAGGGGAAAAGGTTAGGCCAGGGTAAAGATTAGGCAAGGGAAAGATTAGGCTAGGGGAAAACATTAGGCTAGAAGAAAAGGTTAGGCTAGGGGAAAAGGTTCGGCTAGGAGAAATGGTTAAGATAAGGGAAAATGGTAGGCAGGAGTATAGGTTAGCCTAGGGGAAAAGATTAGGCCTGGAGAAGGATTAGGGTAGGGAAAGATTAGGCTAGGGAGAAACGTTAGGCTTGGGGAAAAAGTTAGGCGAGGGGAAAAGGTTAGGCTATGGGAAATGGATAAGCTAGGGGAAAAGGTTAGGCCAGGGTAAAGATTAGGCAAGGAAAAGATTAGCCTAGGGGAAAACATTAGGCTAGAGGAAAAGGTTAGGCTAGGGGAAATGGTTACACTATAGGCAATGGTTATATTAGGGGAAAGGTTAGGCTCACGGAGGGGTTGGGCTAGGGGAAACAGTTAGGCTAGGGGAAATGTTTAGACTAGGGGAACAGGTTAGGCCAGGGAAAAGGTTAGTCTACAGGAAATGGATAAGCTAAGGGAAAAGGTTAGGCCAGCGTAAAGATTAGTCAAGGGAAAGTTTAGACTAGGGGAAAACATTAGGCTAGAGGAAAAGGTTAGGCTAGGGGAAAAGGTTCGGCTAGGGGAAGGGGTTAGGACAGGGGAAATTCGTAGGCTAGGAGTATAGGTTAGCCTCGAGGAAAAAATTAGGCCCTGTGAAAAGGTTAGGCCTGGGGAAAAGTTTAGGCTAGGGGAAAAGGTTAGGCCAGGGGAAAAGGTTAGGCCAGGGGAAAAGGTTAGGCGAGGGAAAAAGGTTAGGCGAGGGGGAAAGTTAGGCCACAGGAAATGGTTAGGCAATGTGTAAAGTTTAGGTTAGGGGAAAAGGTTTGGCTAGGGTAAAGGGTTAGGCTAGTGTAAAAGTTGAGGCGAGGGGAAAAGGTAAGGCCAGTGGAAAGGTATAGGCCATGGGAAAATGTTAGGTTAGGGGAATAGGTTAGGCTAGGGGAAAAGTTTAGAACAGGGAAAAGGTTAGGCTAGGGGAAAAGGTGAGGCAAGGAGAAAAGGTTAGGCTAGGGGAAATGGTTAGGCTACAGGCAATGGTTACATTAGGGGAAAGGTTAGGCTCGCGGAAGGGTTGGGGTAGGGGAAAAGATTAGGCTAGGGGAAATGTTTCGACTAGGGGAACAGCTTAGGCCAGGGAAAAGGTTAAGCTAGGGGAAATGTTTAGACTAGGGGAACAGGTTAGGCCAGGGAAAAGGTTAGGCTATGGGGAATGGATAAGCTAGGGGAAAAGGTTAGGCCAGGGTAAAGATAAGGCAAGGGAACGGTTAGGGTAAGGAGAAACGTTAGGCTAGGGGAAATGTTTAGACTAGGGGAACAGGTTAGGCCAGGGAAAAGGTTAGGCTATGGGAAATGGATAACCTAGGGGAAAAGGTTAGGCCAGGGGAAAAGGTTAGGCGAGGGAAAAAGGTTAGTCGAGGGGAAAAGTTAGGCTATGGGAAATGGTTAGGCAATATGTAAAGTTTAGGTTAGGGGAAAAGGTTTGGCTAGGGTAAAGGGTTAGGCTAGTGTAAAAGTTGAGGCTAGGGGAAAAGGTAAGGCCAGTGGAAAGGTACAGGCCATGGGAAAATGTTAGGCTAGGGGAATAGGTTTAGTCTAGGGGAAATGTTTAGGCTAGGTGAAAAGGTTAGGCTAGGGGAAAAGGTTAGGCAAGGAGAAAAGGTTAGGCTAGGGGAAAAGGTGAGAATTGGAGAAAGGTTAAGGCTAGGGGATAAGGATAGGCCAGGGGAAAAGTTTAAGATGGGTAAAAAGTTATGCTAGGGGAAAAGGTTAGGCTGAGGAAATGTTTAGTCTAGGGGAAATGTTTAGGCTAGGAGAAAAGGTTAGGCTATGGGAAATGGGTAATCTAGGGGAAAAGGTTAGGCAAGGGAAAGGCTAGGCTGGGGAAAAGGTTAGGCTAGGGGAAGGGGTTAGGATAGGGGAAAATGGTAGTCAGGAGTATAGGTTAGCTTAGGGGAAAAGCTTAGGCCAGGGGAAAAGTTTCAGCTAGGGGAAGAATTAGGCTAGGGAAAGATTAGGCTAGGGAGAAACGTTAGGCTAGGGGAAAAGGTTAGGTGAGGGGGAAAGGTTAGGCAAAGGGAAAAGTTAGGCAAGGTGAAAAGTTTAGGTTAGGGGAAAGGTTTGGCTAGGGTAAAGGGTTAGGCTAGGGGAAAAGGTAAGGTCAGGGGAAAAGTATAGGCCATGGGAATAGGTTAGGCTAGGGGAAAAGTTTAGAAGAGGGGAAAGGTTAGGCTAGGAGAAAAGAACAGGCTATGGAAAAAGGGTAGGCCAGGGAAAAGGTTAGGGTAGGGGAAAAGGTTAGGCTATGGACAATGGTTACATTAGGGAAAAGGTTTGGCTATATGTAATGGTTACGTTAGGGGAAGGTTAGGCTCATGGAGGGGTTGGGCTAGGGGATAAGGTTGGAATAGGGGAAAGGTTAAGGGTAGGGGAAAAGGATAGGCCAGGGGAAAGGTTTAAGCCGGGCAAATAGTTATGCTAGGGAAAAAGGTTAGTCTAGGAGAAATGTTTAGGCAGGGGAAAAGGTTAGGCCAGGGAAAAGGTTAGGCTATGAGAAATGGATAAGCTAGGGGAAAGGTTTAGGCCAGGGGAAAGATTAGGCAAGGGAAAGGTTAGGCTAGGGACAAACATTAGGCTAGGGGAAAGAATTAGGCTAGGGGAAAGTATTAGGCTAGGGGAAAAGGTTAGGCCAGGGAAAATGTTAAGCTAGGAGAAAAGGAGAGGCTAAGGGAAAAAGTGAGGCTAGGGGAAAAGATGAGACTATGGGAAAAGGTGAGGCTAGGGGAAAAGTTTAGGTGAGGTATAAACATTGTTTGGGGAAAAGCATAATCCAGGGGAAACGGTTAGGCCGGGGAAAGATTAGGCTATGCAAACATTAGGCTAGGGAAAACATTAGGCTAGGGGGAAGAGGTTAGGCTGGGGAAAAGCCTAGGCCAGGGGAAATGGTTAGGTTAGGGAAAGATTAGGCTAGGGGAAAGTTTGGGCTAGGGGGAAAGGTGAGAATAGGGGAAAAGTTAAGACTAGGGTAAAAGGTTAGGCCAGGGGAAAAGTATAGTTCATGTGAAAAGGTAAGATGAGGGGAATAGGTTAGGCTAGGGGAAAAGGTTAGGATATTGGCAATGTTTATGTTAGAGAGAAGGTTAGGCTATGGGAAATGGTTACGTTAGGGGAGAGGTTAGGCTCGCGCAGGGGTTAGGCTAGGGAAAAAGTTTAGAATTGGGGAAAGGCTAAAGCTAAGGGAAAAGGATAGGCCAGGGAAAATGTTTAAGCCCGGTAAAAAGTTATGCTAGGAGAAAGGTTAGGCTAGGGGAAAAGGTTAGTCTAGGGGAGATGTTTAGGCCAGGGAAAAAGGTTAGGCCAGGGAAAAGTTTAGGCTCTGGGAAATGGATAAGATAGGGGGAAAGGTTAGGCCAGAAGAAAGATTAGGCAAGGGAAAGGTTAGGCTAGGGATAAACATTAGGCTAGGGGAAAGGGTTAGGCTAGGAGTATAGGCTAGCCTAGGGGAAAAGGTTAGGCCCTGGGAAAAGGTTAGGCCAGGGGAAAGGTTTAGACCAAGGGAAAAGGTTAGGCTCAGGGAAAAGGTTAGGCCGGGGAAAAGGTTAGGATAGGGGAAAAGGTTAGGCCAGGGGAAGGATTAGGCTAGGGAAAGATTAGGCTAAGGAGAAACTTTCGGCCAGGAGAAAAGGTTAAGCTAGGGGAAAAGGTTAGGCTAGGGCAAAAGGTGAGGCTAGGGGAAATGGTTAGGCGAGGGGAAAGATCAGGCTATGGGAAAAGGTTAGACAAGGTATAAACATTCAGTTTGGGGAAAAGGTTAGGCCAAGGGAAAGATTAGGCTAGGCAACATTTAAGCTAGGGGAAAACATTAGGCTAGGGGAAAAGGTTAGGCTGGGGAGAAGGTTAGGCTAGGGGAAAAGCCTAGGTTATGGGAAACAGGTTAGGGGAAAGGTTAAGCGAGGGGAAAGGTTGGGCTAGGGGAAAGGTGAGAATAGGGGAAAAGTTAAGGCTGGGGCAAAGGTTAGTCTAGGGGAAAAGTTTAGGCTAGAGGAAAAGATGGGGGAGGGAAAAGGTTAGGCTAGGAGAAAAGGTTAGGCTAGATGCAAATGTTAGGTTAGGCGAAAGCCTTAGGTGAGGGGAAAAGGTTAGGCCAGGAGAAAGGGTTAGGCTACAGGAAAAGCTTAGGCCATGGGAAAAGGTTAGTTCAGGGCAAGTCAGGGGAAAGGTGGGAGGTTAGGCCGGAAAAGGTTACTAGGGGAAAAGGTTAGGCTAGGGGAAAGGTTAGGCTAGGGGAAAAGGTTAGGCTAGGGAGAAAGGTTAAGGCTAGGGCAAACGTTAGGCCAGGAGAAAGGTAAGGCCAGGGGAACAGGTTAGGTTGGGGAAAAGGTTAGGCTAGGGGAAACAGTTAGGCCAGGGGAAAAGGAGAGGCCATGGGAAAAGATTAGGCCAGAGGAAACATTAGGCTAGGGGAAAACATTAGATTAGGGAGAAAGGTTAGGCTAGGAGAAGAGGTTAGAACAGGGTAAAGGTTAAACTAGGGGAAAAGGTTAGGCTAGGGGAAAAGGTCTGGCCAGGGGAAAAGGTTAGGCTAGGGGAAAGGGATAGGCTAGAGGAAAGGTTAAGTGAGGGGAAACGTTAGGTTATGGGAAAAGGTTAGGATAGGTGTAAAGGTTAGATTAGGGGAAAAGCATAGGCTAAAGAATAGGGTAAGGCTGTGGGTAAACATCAGGCTAAGGGAAAAGGTTAGGCCTGAGGAAAGGTTTAGGCCAGGGAGAGGGTTAGGCCAGGGAAAAGGTTAGGCTAGGGGAAAAGGTTAGGTTAGGGGAAAAGGTTAGGTAAAGGGAAAAGGTTAGGCTGGGGAAACCTTTAGGGTAGGGGAAATGGTTAGGCCAGGGAAAAGCTTAGGCCGGGTGAAAAGATTAGGGCAAGGGAAAAGGTTAGGTCAGGGAAAAGGTTAGACCAGGAGTAAGGGTTAGGCAAGGGGAAAAGGCTAAGTTAGGGGAAAACATTAGGCTAGGGGAAAAGGTTAGGCTATGGGAAAAGCCTAGGCTATGGGAAATGGTTAGGCTAGGGGAAGGTTTGGGCTAGGGGAAAAGGTTAAATTAGGGTAAAGTGTTAGGCTAGGGGAAAAGGTTAGAATAGGAGAAAAGTTAAGGCCAAGGGAAAAGGTTAAGCTAGGCGAAAAGGTTAGGCTAGGGTAAAAGGTTAGGATATGGGAAAAGGTTAGGCCAGGGGAAAAATTTAAGGCATGGAAAAATTTGGGATAGGGGAAAAAGTTAGGCCAGCACAAAGTTTAGGACAAGAGAAAAGATTAGGGCAGGGGAAAAGGTTAGGCCAGAGGAAAGGATTAGGCCAAGGGTAAAGGTTAGAATAGGAGAAAAGTTAAGGCCAGGGGAAAAGGTTAGGCTAGCGGTAAACGTTAGGTTAGTGGTAAAGGTTAGGCTATGGGAAATGGTTAGGCTAGGGGAAATGGTTAGGCTAGGGGAAAGGTTAGGTTAGGGGGAAAGCTTAGGGTAGGGGAAAGGGTTAGGCTAGGGGAAAAGGTAGCCTAAGGTAAAAAGTTAGGCTAGGGGAAAAGGTAAGGTTAGGCCAGGGAAAAGGTTAGGATAGGCGAAAAGGTTAAACAAATGGAAAGGTTTAGGTTAGGGAAAATGGTTAGGCCAGGGAAAAGCTTAGGCCAGGGAAAAGGTTAAACTATGTTAAATGGTTAGGCTAGAGGAAAGGGTTATGATAGGGGAAAAGGTTAAGCATGGGGAAAAGGTTAGGCCATGGGGATAGGGTTAGGCTAGGAGAAACATTTAGGCCAGGGGAAAAGGTTAGGCTAGGCAAAATGTTTAGGCCAGGGGAAATGGTTACGCTAGGGGAAAAGGTGAGGATTTAGGCTAGGGGAAAAGGTTAGGCTAGGTGTAAAGATTAGGTTGGGGGAAAGTTTAAGCTAGGGGAAAAGGTTAGGCAAACGAAAAGCTTAGGTTAGGGGAAACGGTTAGGCTAGTGGAAATGGTTAGGCTAGGGGAAAAGGTTAGGCCAGGGAAAAGGTTAGACTATGGGAAATGGATAAGCATGGGGAAAAGGTTAGGCCAGGTGACAACGTTAAGCCAGGGAGAAGGTTGGGCTAGGGGAAAACTTGAGATTTTAGAAAAGGTTAGACTAGGGGAAAAGGATACTCCAGGGAAAAGGTTAGGGCAGGGGAAAAGTTTACGTCAGGGAAAATGTTGGGCCAGGGGAACAGTTTAGGCTAAGAGAAAAGGTTAGGCCAGGGGAAAGGTTAGGTTATGGGAAAAGGTGAGGCTAGGTGTAAAGTTTAGGCTAGAGGAAAAGCTTGGACTACGGGAAAAGGTTAGGCCAGTGCAAAAGGTCAGGCCAGTGTGAAAGGTCAGGCCAAGGGAAAAGGTTAGGCCAGGGGAAAAGGTTAGGCCAGTGGAAAAGGGTACGCTAGGGGAAAAGATTAGGCTATGGGAAATAGGTTAGGAGAAAAAGTGAGGATATGGGAAAAGGATAGGCTAAGGGAAAACGTTAGGCTAAGGGAAAACGTTAGTCCAGGGAAAAATGTTATAATAATAATAATGTTGGTATTTGTTAAGCGCTTACTATGAGCAGAGCACTGTTCTAAGTGCTGGGGTAGATACAGGGTAATCAGTTTGTCCCACGTGAGGCTCACAGTCTTCAACCCCATTTTACAGATGAGGTAACTGAGGCACAGAGAAGTTAAGTGACTTGCCCACAGTCACACAGCTGACAAGTGGCAGAGCCAGGATTCAAACCCATGACTTCTGACTCCCAAGCCCCGGCTCTTTCCACTGAGCTATGCTGCACTGAGTTATGCACTGAGTTATATGAGGGAAAAGGTTAGGCCAGGAGAAAAGGTTACCCCTCCTCCTCCATACCTTATCTCACCTTGGCTTCACGGACTCCGTCCTCTCCTGGTTCTCCTCTTATCTCTCTGGCCGGTCCTTCTCGGTCTCCTTCGCTGGCGCCTCCTCCCCCTCCCATCCTTTAACTGTTGGAGTTCCTCAAGGGTCAGTTCTTGGCCCTCTTCTGTTCTCCATTTACACTCACTCCCTTGGTGAACTCATTCGCTCTCACGGCTTTGACTACCATCTCTACGCAGATGACACGCAAATCTACCTCTCCGCCCCTGTCCTCTCCCCCTCCCTTCAGGCTCGCATCTCCTCCTGCCTCTGGGATGTCTCCACCTGGATGTCGGCCCGCCACCTAAAACTCAACATGAGCAAGACTGAGCTCCTCATCTTCCCTCCCAAACCCGGTCCTCTCCCAGACTTCCCTATCACCGTGGATGGCACGACCATCCTTCCCGTCTCTCAGGCCCGCAATCTCGGTGTCATCCTTGACTCGTCTCTCTCGTTCACCCCACACATCGTATCCATTACCAAGACCTGCCGGTTTCACCTTTACAATATCGCAAAGATCCGCCCTTTCCTCTCCACCCAAACGGCTACCTTACTGTTACGGGCTCTCGTTATATCCCGGCTAGACTACTGTATCAGCTTTCTCTCTGATCTCCCTTCCTCCCCTGTCACCCCGCTCCAGTCTATTCTTCACTCAGCTGCCTGGCTCATCTTCCTGCAGAAACGATCTGGGCATGTCACTCCCCTTCTTAAACACCTCCAGTGGTTGCCTATCAACCTCCGCTCCAAACAAAAACTCCTCACTCTAGGCTTCAAGGCTCTACGTCACCTTGCCCCTTCCTACGTCTCCTCCCTTCTCTCTTTCTACCGCCCACCCCGCACGCTCCGCTCCTCTGCCGCCCACCTCCTCACCGTCCCTCGGTCTCACCTATCCCGCCGTCGACCCCTGGGCCACGTCCTCCCGCAGTCCTGGAAGGCCCTCCCTCCTCACCTCCGCCAAACTAATTCTCTTCCCCTCTTCAAAACCCTACTTAAAACTCACCTCCTCCAAGAGGCCTTCCGAGACTGAGCTCCCCTTCTCCCTCTACTCCTTCTACCACCCCCCCTTCACCTCTCCGCAGCTTAACCCTCTTTTCCCCCCATCTCCCTCTGCTGCTCCCCCTCTCCCTTCCCATCCCCTCAGCACTGTACTTGTCTGCTCAACTGTATATATTTTCATTACCCTATTTATTTTGTTAATGAAATGTACATCGCCTTGATTCTATTTAGTTGCCATTGTTTTTACGAGATGTTCTTCCCCTTGACTCTATTTATTGCCATTGTTCTTGTCTGTCTGTCTCCCCCGATTAGACTGTAAGCCCGTCAAGTGGCAGGGACTGTCTCTATCTGTTGCCGACTTGTTCATTCCAAGTGCTTAGTACAGTGCTCTGCACATAGTAAGCGCTCAATAAATACTATTGAATGAAAGGTGTAAAGATTAGGTTAAAGGAAAGCCTTAGGGAAGGGGAAAGGGTTAGGCTAGGGGAAAACATTAGGCTAGGGGAAAAGGTTAGGCTAGAGGAAAAGGTTGGGCAAGGGGAAAAGGTTAGGCTAGGGGAAAAGGTTAGGCCAGAGAAAAGGTTAGGCCAGGGAAAAGGTTAGGCTGGGGGAAAAGATAAGTCAGGGGAAAAGGTTAGGAGAGGGGAAAAGGTTACTTTAGGGGAAAAGCTTAGGCAAGTGGAAAGGGTAAGGCTGGGGGGGAAAGGTTAGGCTAGGGGAAAAGTTATGGCCTAGAAAAAGCTTAGGCCAGGGGAAATTGTTAGGCCAGTGGAAAAGATTAGGTCAAGGGAAAAGGTTAGGATAGGCAAAAAGATTAGGCCAGGGAGAGGTTTAGGTGAGGGAGACAATTAAGCTAGGGGAAAATGTTAGGCTAGTGGAAAAGTTTATGTTAGTGGAAAAGGTTAGGGCAGCAGAAAAGGTTAGGAAAGGGGGAAAGGTTAGGCTGAGGGAAAAGGTTATGCTAGAGGAAAAGGTTAGGATAGTGGGAAAAGGCTGGTGAAAAACTTAGGCGAGGTTAGGCTAAGGGAAAGGTTATGCAGGGGAAAAGATTAGAATAGGGGAAAAATTAAGGCTAGAGGAAAAGGTTAGGCTAGGCGAAAAGGATAGGCTGGGGGAAAAGGTTAGGGTATGGGAAAAGGTTAGGCCAGGGGAATAGGTTAGGCCAGGGGAAAATGTTAGGCTAGGGGAAAAGGTTAGGCTAGGGGAAAAGGTTAGGCTAGAGGAGAAGGTTAGGCTAGAGGAGAAGGTTAGGCTAGAGGAGAAGGTTAGGCTAGAGGAGAAGGTTAGGCCAGGGGAAAAGGTTAGGTCAGGGAAAAGGTTTGACCTGGAAGAAAGGCTATGGTAAATGGTTAGGCATGGGTAAACGGTTAGGCTAGAGAAGAAGGTTGGGCAAGGGGAAAAGGTTAGGCAAGGCTAAAGGGTTAGGCCAGGGGGAAGGTTAGGCCAGGGAGACGGTCCAGCGAGGGGAAAAGGTTAGGCAAGGGGAAATGTTTCTCTAGGGGAAAAGGTTAGGCAAGGGAAAAGCTTAGGACAGGAGAAAAGATTAGGCCGGGGAAAAGGTTAGGTCAGGGGAAAAGGTTAGGCCAGGGGAAAAGTTAGGCAAGGGAAAAGCTTAGGACAGGAGAAAAGATTAGGCCGGGGAAAAGGTTAGGTCAGGGGAAAAGGTTAGGCTACGGGAAAAAGTAAAAGAGCTTAGGACAGGCCGGGGAAAAGGTTAGGTCAGGGGAAAAGCTTAGGCTAGGGAAATGTTAGGCTACAGTGGCAAAGATTAGGCCAGGGTGAGAATGTTAGGTCTATGGTTAGGAAAGTTTCGGCTACGGAAAAGGTTAGGCTAGGCATAAATGTTAAGTTAGAGGAAAAGCTTAAGCTAGGGGAAAGGGTTAGGCTAGGGGAAAAGGTTAGGCTGGGGGAAAAGGTTAGGGTATGGGAAAAGGTTAGGCCAGGGGAAAAGGTTAGGCCAGGAAAAAAGTTTAGGTCAGGGGAAAAGGTTGGGGTAAGAGAAAAGGCTAGGCTAGGTGAAAAGGATAGCTATTGGAAAGGTTGGTCAGGGAAAAGTTTAGGCGAGGTGAAAGGTTAGGCTAGGGGAAAAGGTTAGGCTGGGGGAAACAGTTAGGCCGGGGAAAAGCTTAGGCTATGGGAAAAGGTTAGGCTAGGCATAAATGTTGGGTTAGAGGAAAGGCTTAACTTACGGGAAAGGACTAGGCTGGGGGGAAGGACAGGCTAGGGGAAAAGGTTGGCTAAGGGAAAAGCTTAGGCTAAGGAAAAAGCTTATGCCAGAAGAAAAGGTTAGGTTACGGGGTTAGGCCAGAGGACGGTTAGGTCAGAGGAAAAGGTGAGGCTATGGTAAAAGTTTAGGTTGGAGAAAAGATTAGGCTGGGGAAAAGGATAGGCAAGGCCAAAAGGTTAGGCCAGGGGAAAGTTAGGCTAGGGGATAAGGTTAGGTTGGTGGAAAGGTTTAGGCTAGGGGAGAAGAAAGCCCGAGGAAACAGGCCACAAGGAAAGGTTAGGTGAGGGGAAAAGGTTAGATCAGGTAAAATGTCAGGCCAGGGAAAAGGTTAGGCTAGGGGGAAAGGTTAAGCTGTGGGAAACGTTAGACTATGAGAAAAGGTTAGGCTAGGGGAAAGGTTTAAGCTAGGGGAAAATGTTAGGTCATGAAAAAGTTAAGCTAGGGGAAAAGGGTAGGCTATGGGAAAAGGTTAGGTTAAGGGAAAGGTTAGGCTAGGGGAAAGGTTGGGCTAGGGGAACGGTTAGGCTAGGGAAAAGGTTGGGCTAGGGGGAAAAGTTGGAATAGGAGAAAGGTTAAGGCTAGGGAAAAAGGTTAGGCTTGAGGAAAAGGCTAGGCTAGGGGAAAATATTAGGCCATGGGAAAAGGTTAGGTCAAAGGAAAATTTTAAGGGGAGGAAAAGGTTATGCTAGGGAAAAACGTTACACTGGGGAAAAGGTTAGGCTAGGGGAAGAGGTTGGGCTAGAGGAAAGGTTTGGCGAGGGGAAAAGTTAGATTATGTGAAAAGGTTAGGCAAGGTGTAAAGGTTAGGTTAGGGGAAAAGCTTAGGCCACTGGACAGGGTAAGGCTAGGGGAAAAGTTTAGGCGGATGGAAAGCTTAGGCCAGGGGAAAAGGTTACGCTAGGGAAAAAGATTAGGCTAGGGGAAAAGGTTAGGCAAGGGGAAAGGTTAGGCCAGAGGAAAAAATTAGGCCAGGTTAGGGAAAAGATTAGAATAGGGGAAAAGTTAAAGTTAGTGGAAATGGGTAGGCTAGGCGAAAAGGCCATGCGTGGAGAAAAGGTTATGGTATGGGAAAGGGTTAGACTAGGTGTAAAGTTTAGGTTAGGGGAAAATCTTAGGCCAGTGGAAAGAGATAGGCTAGGGGAAAATGTTAGGTCAGGGAAAAGGTTAGGCCAGGGGAAAAGGTTAGGCCAGGGGAAAAGGTTAGGCAAGGCCAAATGTTTAGGCCAGGGAGAAGGTTAGGTTGGCAAAAGGTTTAGGCTATGGGTAAAGGTTAGCCCGGGGAAACACTTAGGCCAGGAGAAAAGGCTAGGCCAGGGGAAAATGTCAGGCCAGAGGAAAAGATTAGGCTAGGGGAAAAGGCCATGCTATGGGAAAAGGTTAGGGCCGGGGAAAATGTTAGGCTTGGGGAAAAGGTTAGGCAAGGGGACATGGTTAGGCGAGGGGAGATGGTTAGCCCAGGAAAAGGTTAGGCTACGGGAAAAGGTTAGGCTAGGCATAAATGTTAGGTTAGAGGAAAAGCGTAACTTGCGGGAAAGGGTTAGGCTGGGGAAAAGGTTAGGCCAGGGAATGTTTAGGCCAGAGGAAAAGGTTAGGCAGGGGAAAAGGTTAGGCTAAGGGAAAAGGTTAGACAAAGCCAAAAGGTTAGGCCAGGGAGAATAATAATAATAATAATAATGTTGGTATTTGTTAAGTGCTTACTATGTGCCAAGCACTGTTCTAAGCGCTGGGGTAGTCACAGGGGAGTCAGGTTGTCCCACGTGGGGCTCACAGTCTTAATCCCCATTTTACAGATGAGGTAACTGAGGCACAGAGAAGTTAAGTGACTTTCCCAAAGTCACACAGCTGACAAGTGGCCGAGCTGGGATTCGAACCCATGAACTCTGACTCCAAAGCCCGTGCTCTTTCCACTGAGCCACGCTGCTTCTCTGGTTAGTTTGGCAGAAAAGTTTAGGCTAGGGGAAAAGGTTAGTCCGGGGAAACGCTTAGGCTAGGGGAAACGTTTGGGCTAGGGGAAAAGGTTAGTCCGGGGAAACGCTTGGCCAGGAGAAAAGGTTAGGCCAGGGGAAAAGTTTAGGCCAGAGGAAAAAATTAGGTTAGGGGAAACGATTAGGTTAAGTGAAAAGGTTAAGCTAGGGAAAAAGGTCAGACAAAGGGCAAAGGTTAGGCCAGGGCAAAAGTTAGGCCAGGGGAAAAGGTAAGGCCAGGAAAAAGGTAAGGCCCTGGGAAAAGCTTAAACTAGGATAAAGGTTTAGGCCAGAGGAAAGGTTAGGCTAGGGGAAAAGATTAGAATAAGGGAAAAGTTAAGGTTAGGGGAAATGGGTAGGCTAGGCGAAAAGGCCATGCTTGGAGAAAAGGTTAGGGTATGGGAAAATGTTAGGCCAGGGTAAAAGGTTAGGCCAGGGGAAAAGGTTAGGAGAGGGGAAAAGGTTAGGCTAAGGGAAAAAGTTTAGGCAAGGGAAAAGCTTAAGCAAGTGGAAACGGATAGGTCAGGGAAAAGGTTAGGCCAGGGGAAAAGTTTAGAATAGGGGAAAAGGTTAGGCGAGGGAAAAAGGAAGTCCAGTGAAAAAGCTTAGGAGAGGGGAAAGGTTACTCTAGGGGGAAAGGTTAGAATAGGGGAAAAGTTAAGGCTAGAGGAAAAGGCTAGGTGTAAAGGTTAGGTTAGGGGAAAAGCCTAGGCCACTGGAAAGCGTAAGGCTAGGGGAAAGGTTTAGGCGGATGGAAAGCTTAGGCCGGCGAAAAGGTTAGGCCAGAGGAAAAGGTTAGGCCAGGGGAAAAGTTAGGCCAGAGGAAAAGGTTAGGCCAGAGGAAAAGGTTAGGCCAGGGGAAAAGGTTAGGCCAGGGGAAAAGGTTAGGCCAGGGGAAAAGTTAGGCCAGGGGAAAGGGTTAGGCTAGGGGAAAGGGTTAGGCCAGGGGAAATTGTTATACCAGGAAAAAGTAAGGTGAGAGGAAAAGGTTAGGCTAGGGGACAAGTTAGGCTAGAGGAAAGGTAAGGTTAGCAGAAAAGGTTAGAATAGGGGAAAAGTTAAGACTGGGGGAAAATGGTAGACTAGGTGAAAAGGTTAGGCCAGGGAAAGGTTAGATTAGGGGAAAAGGTTAGATTAGTGGAAAAGGTTAGGTCAGGGAAAAGGTTAGGCCTGGAGAAAAGGTAAGGCCAGGGGGAAAGTTTAGGCCAGAGGAAAAGATTAGGCTAGGGGAAATGATTAGCTTAGGGAAAAAGGTCAGGCAAAGGGAAAAGGGGGTTAGGCCAGGGCAAAAGATTAGGCCAGGGGAAAAGGTAAGGCCAGGAAAAAGGTAAGGCCCAGGAAAAAGCTTAAACATGGATAAAGGTTTAGGCCAGAGGAAGGGTTAGGCTAGGGGAAATGATTAGAATAGGGAAAAAGTTAAAGTTAGGGGAAATGGGTAGGCTAGGCGAAAAGGCCATGCTTGGAGAAAAGGTTATGGTGTGGGAAAGGGTTAGGCTAGGTGTAAAGTTTAGGTTAGGGGAAAATCTTAGGCCAGTGAAAGAGATAGGCTAGGGGAAAAGGTTAGGTCAGGGAAAAGGTTAGGCCAGGGGAAAAGGTTAGGCAAGGCCAAAAGTTTAGGCCAGGGAGAAGGTTAGGTTGGCAAAAAGTTTAGGCTATGGGTAAAGGTTAGCCTGGGGAAACACTTAGGCCAGGAGAAAAGGCTAGGCCAGGGGAAAATGTTAGGCCAGAGGAAAAGATTAGGCTTGGGAAAGGCCATGCTATGGGAAAAGGTTAGGCTAGGGGAAAATGTTAGGCTTGGGGAAAAGGTTAGGCAAGGGGAAATGGCTAGGTGAGGGGAAATGGTTAGGCGAGGGGAAATGGTTAGGCATGGGGAAAAGACCATTCCATGGGAAAAGGTTAGACCCGGGAAAAATGTTAGGCTAGGGGAAAAGGTTAGGCGAGGGGAAATGGTTAGGCAAGGGGAGATGGTTAGGCGAGGGGAAATAGTTAGGCATGGGGAAAAGGCCATTCCATGGGAAAAGGTTAGGCCAGGGAAAATGTTAGGCTAGGGGAAAAGGTTAGGCGAGGGGAAATGGTTAGACGAGGGGAAATGGTTAGGCGAGGAGAGATGGTTATGTGAGGGGAGATGGTTAGCCCGGGAAAAAGCTTAGGCTACGGGAAAAGTTTAGGCTAGGCATAAATGTTAGGTTAGAGGAAAAGCTTAGCTTGTGGGAAAGGGTTAGGCTAGGGGAAAAGGTTAGGCCAGGGAAAGGTTAGGCCAAGGGAAAAGGTTAGATTAGGGGAAAAGGTTAGGTCAGGGAAATGGTTAGGCCAGGGAAAGGTCAGGCCAGGGGAAAAGGTTAGGCCAGGGGAAAAGGTTAGGCCAGGGGAAAAGGTTAGGCCAGGGGAAAAGGTTAGGCTAAGGGAAAAGGTTTAGGCAAGGGAAAAGCTTAAGCAAGTGGAAACAGATAGGTCAGGGAAAAGGTTAGGCCAGGGGTAAAGGTTAGAATAGGGGAAAAGGTTAGGCCAGGGGAAAAGTTTAGAATAAGGGAAAAGGTTAGGCTAGGGAAAAAGGAAGGTCCGTGAAAAAGCTTAGGAGAGGGGAAAGGTTACTCTAGGGGGAAAGGTTAGAATAGGGGAAAAGTTAAGGCTAGAGGAAAAGGCTAGGCTGGGGGATAAGGTTAGGGTATGGAAAAAGGTTAGACCAGGGGAAAGGTTTAGGCCAGGGGAAAAGGTTAGTTTAGGGGAATAGGTTAGGCTAGGGGAAAAGATTAGGCTACGGGAAAAGGTTATATCAGAGTAAAAGTTCAAGGGGTGGGAAAAGGTTATGCTAGGGGAAAACATTAGGCCAGGGGTAAAGGTTCGGCTAGGGGAAATGGTTGGGGTAGAGGAAAGTTTTGGCAAAGGGAAACGTTAGGCTATGGGAAAGGGTTAGGCTAGGTGTAAAGGTTAGGTTAGGAGAAAAGCTTAGGCCAGTGGAAAGGGGTTGGCTAGGGGAAAAGATTAGTCTAGGAGAAAATGCTAGGCTAGGGGAAGAGGTTAAGCTATGAGAAAAGGTTAGGCCAGGAGGAAAGATTAAGCCAGGTGAAAAGGTTATATTGGAGAAAAGGTTAGGCCAGGGGAAAGGTTAGGCTATGGGGAAAAGTTTAGGGTGGGTATAAAGTTTAAGCTAGGCGAAAAGTCTAGGCTAGGGGAAATGTTTAGCTTAGGCGGAAAGGTTAGGCTAAGGGAAAAGGTCAAGCCAGCAGAAAAGTTTAGAATAGTGGAAAAGGTTAGGCTAGGAGAAAAGGTTAGGCTAGGGGAAAGGTTAGGCTAGGGGAAAAGGATAAACTAGATGAAAGATTAGGCTAGGGGAAACATTAGGCTAAAGGAAAACATTAGGCTAGGGGAGAAGGTTAGGGAAGAGGAAAAGGTTAGGCTAGGGGAAATGGTAAGACTAGGGGACTAAGGGAACTAAGGGGACTAGGGGACTAGGGGAAAAGACTAAGGTTAGGCCAGTGGTAAGGATTAGGCCCAGGGAAAGGTTAGGCCAGGGGGAAAGGTTAGGCCAGGGAAAAGGTTTAGGCCCAGGGAAATGATTAAACTGGGGGGAAAGGTAAGGCTAGGGGAATGATTAGGCAAGGGGAAATGTTTAGGCTAGGGGAAAAAGTTAGGCTAGGGAAAAGTTTAGGCCAAGGGGAAAGGTTAGGCCAGGGAAAAGGTTTGGCCGGGGGAAAGGCTAGAATAGAGGAAGTGTTAAGGCTTGGGGAAAAGGTTATGCTAGGGGAAAAGGTTAGGATGGGGATAAGGTTAAGCCAGTGGAAAAGGTTAGGCCAGGGGAAAAGGTTAAGCATGTGAAAAATGTAGGCTAGTGGAAAGGGTCATGCTAGGGGAAATGGTTAGGCTAGGGGAAAAGGTTAGGGTAAGGTATAAGGTTAGGCTAGCAGAAAAGGTTAGTCCAGGGGAAAACATTAGGCCAGTGGGAAAAGTTTAGTGTAGGGGAAAAGGTTAGTCTAGGGGAAAAGGTTAGTTTAGGGGAAAAGGTCAGACCGGGGGAAAAGGTTAGGGTATGGGAAATGGTTAGGCTAGGGGAAAAGGTTAAGCTAGGGGAAAGGTTAAGTCTAGGGAAAAGGTTAAGTCTAGGGGAAGAGGTTAGGCTTGGCGAAAATGCTAGGCTAGGGGAAAAGATTACGCTATGCGAAAAGGTTATATCAGAGTAAAAGTTCAAGGAGCAGAAAAGTTTATAATATGTTGGTATTTGTTAAGTGCTTACTATGTGCAGAGCACTGTTCTAAGCACTGGGGTAGATACAGGGTAATCAGGTTGTCCCACGTGAGGCTCACAGTCTTCATCCCCATTTTACAGATGAGGTAACTGGGACACAGAGAAGTGAAGTGACTTGCTCACAGTCACACAGCTGACAAGTGGCAGGGCCGGGATTCGAACCCATGACCTCTGACTCCCAAGCCCAGGCTCTTTCCAGGGGAAAGGTTTCGGCTAGAGGAAAGGTTTGGCAAAGGGAAAGTTTAGGCTAGGGTAAGAGGTTAG